>NC_136007.1:8801533-8984033 GCF_048128805.1 Centroberyx gerrardi | reverse complement strand
TGCCTGGATATTCCCTTAATCTATGGCTCTTACATAATCTGCAGCAACGTCGTTCACTGAGCCACTGGCTGTCTCCTCGTGTCACACTCTCTGGTTATCACACAGTTATAGGGCAGAGCAGAGGAATGGGAGAGAGAATGGATAGATGGATGGATGGATGGATGGATGGATAGATGGATAGATAGAGCAATGGATAGAGTGATGGAGAGCATTGGGGTTGTGTGTGTATTGTTTGCTGCAGATTATGTGTGTGCATAAGTGTGCATGTATGTGTGTGTGGGTGTGTGTGTGTGTGCGTGTGAGTGTGTGTATGCAGTTTGTTGCAGATTATGTACTGTATGTGTGTGTGTGTGCGTCTGTGTGTGAAGGAGGGGGATTGAGGGGAATGTGAGGACAGGGATGGATGAAGTGGAGATTGTTTGTGGTGTTTGAATGTGAATGCGAAGAGCACATTCGAGGATGAAGAGATGGGGACAGATAGGGAATGGTGGGGAAATGTGTGTGTGTGTGTGTGTGTGTGTGTGTGTGGAAGGAGAATATTGGGTGCACATCAAGAGCACAGCAGGGGACTAGAGTAGAAGCAGAGATAGAGATGAAGGAGAAAGGAAAGGAGGAGGGAAATTATAAGTTGGTGTATTTGTATGCGCATGTATGTGCATGTGCGCGTGTGTGTGTGTGTATGAGAGAGAGAGAGAGAGAGAGAGAGAGAGAGAGAGAGAGCAAGGAGGGATGGATGAAACGTGAGTGGGAATATGATTTGTTTCTGCGATGAGTCAAAGGATTAAAGGGATTGTATATATTGTATATTGTATATATTGCACATGGTGCCCAATTGTCTGCAAATAAACAAATGGGTAAACAGGGAAAGAGCTACAAAAGCAAAGAAAGAGAATTTCAGAGCAAGTCCGAAAGACAGAGAGACGTACAGTAGCAACAACAGATAAAGGCAGAGATAACAAAAGACAGAGCACGACAGAAAAAGATAGCAACAGACAGAGAAAGAGTCGAGGCAGAAAAAAGCAATAGAAACAGAGGCAGTCCTTGAGAGCCAGAGTGAGACAGAGACAGAGAATCAGATGGAGACAGAGAGAAAGACAGAGAGCAAGACAGACAGGAAAAGAGATAGAGACATGCAGAGCAAGAGAGTGAAACAGACAGACGGAGAGTGAGACAGAGACAGACACAAAGAAGAGAGAGCCAAACAGGAAAAAAAAATAAATAGAGAAAGGCAAGGCGAAAGTGTGAGATGGAAACAGATACAGATGGAGACAGAGACAGTTGACAGAGACAGATAGATACACAGTGACAGAGGGAAAGTGAAGGACAGGGAAACAGTGGCAATGCTTACAGGCTACTGGCCATATTCCGGCTATGGTGTTATTCTTATTAGTAAGCTGTTTACAACCTCTGACACCCTGCGACTGAGTATCGCCGGGGCCATGAATGAACCAATTAACAAATTCCTCTCCACATGTAGTGTCCCGCCCACAGTCCACTAGCAAAAGGTGAGGCCGCCAGCCATTCCCTCCCTCTTTAACTGAGTGATAGTTGCACCAGAAAGAAATGACCCTATTAGTAACCTGTGTAATGTGTTTTGTTGACTCTGAAATGTACCTATAACCCTATGCAAGTCTGAGTTTGCACAGATGGCAGAAACTACTGAAAAAGTGGAAGGAGTAAGATGTTTCAATGCCACAGTAACCTGTTATATATCAAAGTAAACAAGGCATCTTAACCGGGTTCCTTAAAAACGCTAAGGTCCCTCATGCGGGACCATCATTACAAACACATTTCACTGCCAAGCTTTGTTCAAACCCACAGAACTTCATTTTAAATTCTAGTCAAGATCCTAAGGTTTCCAAAGATACCAAATATGCCATGCTTAATTACAGGGTCATGTGTATAAAATGGTGCACAAACATCTAGATTAATTCTTCAGCTCTACTTTGAAGCTACTTAATTTAAGGGGAAACTCAGGGTGCAAGGAGTTAATAACCGGAGTTTGAGCTGACGCAGGTTAGTAACCGGGTTAAGAATGTATTTCTCCCTGCATGTTAACATAGGCAGTGTGAAACAGAGGAGCAGACTTACTGCCGAAACCTCCCCATCGTTCCCTGTGGCTGTAGCTGTGGCTGCAGCTGCTGCCTCCTGCGCTGCCGCCTTCATGGCTGCTGCCTTCCTCAGCTCCCGGTTGGCCTGCAGTGTGGAGAAGTAGTTGACGGCCGCAAACTCAATCAGGGCAGAGAAGACGAAGGCGAAGCAGACAGCGATGAACCAATCCATGGCTGTGGCGTAGGAAACTTTTGGGAGGGAGTGGCGGGCGCTGATGCTGAGCGTGGTCATGGTCAGCACAGTGGTGATGCCTGCATACAGGGAAGAGGAATAGGCGTTACTATGGAGATAGAGGTTAGGGATGTGCTTTGCCTGCTTCTGCATCTTATTTTACTTACTGTCCTACTGGGATTGATGGGTTCCTCTTTGCTCTTGATTATTCTGCTTTGGCTTACATTGTTGCATGTTGTTTGTTTGGAATTTATTTTTGTCTTGATGCTGCTCCCTTGGCTAGGTCTCCATTGAAAAATAGATTATTTTTGGTGACATCTTTGATGCTAAGCAATCATTGCTGTGGTGTTTTTGCACCGGACTTCCCAGAAATCACTTGGAAATCAAACAGTGTGGCCAATACTGTGATGTCTCTTTGTTCGTATGTAAAGACACAAGATGTATTCCAGATAATAGCCAAAAGATCAGGAAAACAAAAGCTATAGAAAGATATGTTTTGTAACTGGCTGGTATGAAACAGTAAAGTAGCTGCGCTTGGCCTCACAAAAACAATGAAAACATTGGTAGAACATGATCTTGTAATTGCGCCTGATGAGCAGGGTGACGCAGTGAGTAGGGAGATGATCCTTCAACCGGAGGAGCCGGTTTCAAGCCCCCATATCAGCCAGCATTTGCCCTGCTGAAATGTCCTTGAGCAAGACACTGAATCTCTACATACTCCAACAGGTGCTATTCTCTTGATGATTGCACTCCCTGTGGAGGGGGGGAAGCGTAAAGCAAATTTCCCTTTGGGGGATCAATAAATTATTATTATTATTATTATTATTATTATTAATAGCCCAGTAATAAGTGTTGCACCATAAACCATAAATGATGTGCCACCACAGTAATAAGAGTCCGGGCTGACTGGCTTTGTTTTCAGTGAACTTGTGAACTTTATCCATCACTGTTGTGAATAGTGATCATCCGGACATGTAGGGAGGAGGCTGAAGAATGATGATGGTGTGAGTGTGTGTTTGTGTGTGTGCATGTGTGTGTGTGTGTGTGTGTGTGTGTGTGTGCATGTGTGTGTGCGTGTGTGTGTGTGTGTGTGTGTGATATTAACGTTTGTGTCTGAGAAAACACCATGTGACCTGAGGCCTGGGAAAGTTTGTCTCCGATTAACAATGCAGAAGCTTGCTTGTGAGAGGCCACACACACACACACACACACACACACACACACACACACACACAAATGCATATATACAAGCTTATATACAAGGGAACAGCTTCAGGGTAAATGGCCAACAGTCTATTCAGACATGACATTTGGCCTCAAACAGTCCTTTCTTCGAACCCAATAGATCAAATCTGATCATGCCGTCTCAGTGAATGGGATCATATTGGCTATTTTATTATGTAAGTGGCAAACAACTCTGCAGCATCTCTTTGGAAATCACCATCTCAACTCTCTTAAAAAAATACACCCTCTGCCATATAACGTCTTTGATCAACTTAGCACTGTGCAATGAAAAGATTGGTAGCATGTCTTCAGTATTTATTGCACAACAGTGCTTTTGAGATGATGCAAAGCTAGCTCCTATCATCTACAAAACACACACATTGTGCTACAAGTGGTACTATGTACACTAGTGAACAAAATCAATCCTGGATCTAAGAGCTTATTTGTCAAAAAGTTGATCTATTCCTTTCATTAGTTGATCTATTCTTTTCACTGAAAAGACAGCTTTTGATTCTCTGAAGACTCAATATCAAACTATAAAGGCACAATAAATATTTGTAGTGTCTAGAAAAGTGCATGACATATTGAAACCTCATTCATAATTTAGACGTTCGTTAAAAGCTCTTGCTTTAGTAGAAGGAGGGGGAATGTAATTTATCATGTCTTCGCTTTCACTTTACCATCTTGCTTTTTCATAGTGTAGATACACAAACTGAAGCCTTGCCCTGTCTATTCAAATTGTAATATAACTAATAACACTGACAATAAGCAATTTTTGGCGTTGGAATATACTGTTGCTATTTAACCATTACCATGAATCTACAGTATAATCACATTGATCTGAACCCATAGGAAATTGAGGCTGGCTGGAAGATGGAACATTTCCGGGATGACAAAATGTATTAAAATTAAAGACCAATCCTAATTCAACTTTAAAACATGCATGTAATAGCTTCTACAGTCTAAACTGAAGTCAAATGATTTGCATGCACATACTATGAATTCAAAATTACCTTTTCAGCTTATTAATCACTTGGGTAGTCAGTATGGATGTCTAAAGTTTAAATAGAACATTTTTTACTTCATGAGAAACTAAAATGAATACTCGTTCAATCATGTATCACATGATAATCGCATTACCCACAAACTGTTAATAGTGTAATTTAGTAAGTATGAAGTATAATTTAGTGAAAAGAACACATCAGAAAGCATGCTAAAACATCAAAATATATACACTATTGATCCTCCTGAGACATATCTCTGACATGACAGCAGCTTAACGTCAGCTCTGCTTTGTGCAATAGAACAGGAATGTCAGGCCATGTGGCATTTTGACTCAGCAAGGTTTGCCAAAAAGTCATTTCGGGGCACGCTAATCTGTGCATAAGGAGACTAACCCATGCCCCCGCACAGCCACTCCAATACAACAGACCAAATAACTGAAAACATTTTGGACAAAGCCATTCAGCCATTCAGCCAAATAGTATTTGCAAATACTTTTTAGGATTTGTTTCATCCTACTTACAGGCCAGATGGCTAAGAAGTGCTGCTTAGAAAAATACAAAGGACAAGTACGACTTGTCCAGTGGAGTTTGCCATATTGATAGCCAATCTTTTTTTCTTCTTTTTCTCATAATTCAGTTGTATGTGTACTACAGAGCAGATTCTACATCTCTGTTCATCCCTAAGAAAACACTGAATTATTATTTTTTTGCATTTGGAAAGAAATGTACATTATTTATTGTCTATTTTGGTCTTGGCCTTCAATAGGACTCGCTCACAAGTCATCTGTTCCTATATGAATTGTCCTGCTGCAGTAAACCACGCCATCTGGTAGAACAAGGACCATGAATTATGTTCAGCTACTATAGGGCTAAGATTTGGTGCTTATAGTTTGTTATGTCGGTCAGAATATACAGACTACAACTACAGCTATGGTCTACCATACCCTAGTTCATCAAGCGTCACAGTTTAGCAGCAACAGTCTACCATCACCACAGGCTTACCGTGTAACATTGATCATAATACAGCTCTGCTTGACTGGAGGTTGTGGTTGACTACAGTTTGTCATAGTGTTTAACATGACAAAATTGATGAAAAGGATAGAAAGATAAGTAGAAGAATGGTTGGAAGATGGATAAATGAAAGCAAGGGTGGATGGAGGGATAATGGATGGATGGATGGGCAGCAGAATGATGCTAGTGGTCGTACTGATGATGATTGATTGAAAAAGCATGAAGTGATAATGACACATGAATGGACAATGAGTAAATAAGCATAAACTAATTATAATGGACTCACTTGTGCTGAAATGGCTATTTCTGGGGTATGTATGTACTTTTACAACACACACAAAAATGACCCAATGTACCCAATATCAAATATGCACAGTTCCAAGAAGTAGTGACAAACTTAATTTCCGGGAGCAGACTTATCAACATAAATCAGTAACAGCTATCTGTATCTATCTGTGTAATCTCTATGACTTTACGTAGAACTCATACATATCTGCATAATATGCGCTTGCTCATTAATTCACTGGTTTCTGATAATGCATGTCTACTGCAAGCACAAGAAACAAATATCTGCCTCATAAAGGGTTTCTATGGGAATGAATTGGCTGTTCATGAGCCCCATGTTCAGTTCATTGAATAGGCAGCTGCTGGAGATAATTTGGTTGTATTCAAATGGGCTCAAAACCACAATAAGCTCTTGTTAACAATAACTGTGCAAATACATGAAATGAGATTAATAAAACATAAGAAGCGACACAAAATTTACAGTGGGCAACGTCAAAACAAATGTGTTTTAAAAAGTGATTTAAAAAATGGTCAAAGTCCTGCCCTGCCTAAGTTCTTCAGTCTTCCACAGCCTTCACTTTTAGTCTTGAGTCTTGCCTGATGATCTCAAACTGACCTCCGGCTCATAGGGAACTTAGAGGCCAGTTTCATCATGATTACTGAAATATTTTCTATATCTAACTGGTAACTAGTGGAGTGTAGGGATGTAACAGTTTGAGATTTTGATGGTATATAAACATGGGGAAAAGTCAAATGAGAATTTTAGAAGTTTAGAAGTTTTTATTGTATTGTATGTTTTGCGAATTGGATATAAGTATTCTTCTACAACCTCCTGGTCATTTTGAGGTATCCAAAAAGCGTGATTCACTCTCATGAGAAGTTTTGAGCCTCTCGTGTGCACATAAGGCTGCATTCAAGAGCACAGAACTGTCGACATAGATACCCTAGCTTCTAAAATGCTTAGAAAACTGGTATTTTAAAGCGCGGTTTATAGTGGCATCGGTTAATCACTGCATCCCTAGTGGAGAGATGCTTAAACTGATGAAATATGGTCTCTTCGTTTGGTGCCAGTAAAAATCCTAGCTGCTCCATTCTGAACTAGCTGGAGACTTTTGACTTAGGCAGGAATAGCGGGAAATGCAGCAGTCTCAATGGGATATAAAAGCATGGATGATTTCTAAACCTGCAGAAACTAGCCCTGTTCTTCAAAAGTCACTGTCAAAAAATCACTCCTATGTTTCTGGCCACTTATATTGGAGTATCGACTAGGATCCTTTTGAAATAAAAAAATCCCAGTGAAATAGCTAAACAAATATGAAGCCATTCATAAACACACCTGGATATATGACAATTGTATCATAGCTTGTGTGTAGCAACCGCACAAAAGGTCTGCCACAGGTTCATTTCAGAGACACTTTCAGACTAACAAAAGATACCAAGAAATGAATATCAACAGCAATTTTACCTCTACAAAAAAGCTTCTGCATCAGTGGAAAAGGAATTGCTCTGTCCTTCCCAGATTCCATCCTTCCTTTAATTCAAGTAGATTAGGTCAGATACAGACGCTGACAATGAACATCCCTTTTAATGGCCCATTAACAAAGTACATATCTAATTCACTTTCATCAAGCTAAAGCAACCGGGGAAAAAGGGCCATTGAACACTGCTGTCCACGCTCTTATCAAATATATGCCGTAGTTGTGCACAGTTCATTAGCAGAGTAGGAACTTATGGAGTATTTAATGCACCTAATAATGGCTCAAAAAGCATTTTCTACACACTGATTCAGCAGTGAAAGCTAACAACTCTCGAATATGAACCTCCCCCAATGGCCAACCAACGCAGCCTGTCTCGAGCTCAAGCACGAGTTAAATGATTGCAGTGGGGAGGAGGGACATGGGAAGAAAGCATGTCAGGGTAGGAGGGGGAGGTAAGAAAAAGAGAAAGAAAGAGTGTGGGAGGGAGGGGGACGAAGTATAAAGACAGGATAGAAATGAAGTGCTTGGGGCATTTATGTGCTTTTATAGGCAAAAAGCAAGGTACAAATTAGGCCACACTCAATTAAGTCTGTGAGACTTGTGCTCAGGGGACTTTCAGCTCTTAGAGAGGTTGTTGACAATACAGCGCACAACAAACTATGGCTTAATGTACTATGGCGGGGCGGAGTGCTTCCATATAGCAATTTTTTCCCTCTTCCCTCCTCTTCTCTGCTCTTTTGTATTCTCATTTACTTTCCTCTTCTCTGTGCTTTTTACATTTCTCCTCATCTGCCTTTTTTATCATCCTCCGCTCCTCGTCTTTTTTCTCATTTCCTCTACTTTATACCCCTTTCCCTTCTTCTCCTCTCCTTTCCTCCCCTCTCCTCCTTCCCTTTGCTCTCTTCTCTTCTCTTCTCTCCTCCACTCTTCATTCTTCTACTTTTGTCTCTCATGCATCACCCAGAGCATTACTGAAACTTAACTCAGCCAACGACTTTATGACCATCATATTGCTTGTTGTCTGTTCACCAGCAAAATATTAAAACACATTACACCGAGCAATTTACCAACTCATAAGCGAAGCACTTTGAATTTGGGAACAAACTCTGTCACAGTATGAAGATAAAGCCTGGTCATTCTTAGTTTTTTATGTTAAGTCCAATATGTATTTCATTTTGTTCCATATAAATCCACTTCTAAAAGACCTGATGTGCCCTGGGTTCACCCTGGGCTACTCTTTAACAACAGCCAGTCCAGAGTGCGTGCATTTTTTTTCATCCTATCCCCAACGTCGTGTGAAATGAAAACAGCAGGACGAGCGAGGTTAATGAGTTGCCACAGATGTGCTTTCCACATGGGGCCTCAACTTCCACGCTAACACTAATGATTGGGATCTATTCTCTGAAGAAGTGTGCTGGCTTGTTGGAGCGCTGGCAGCCTTCCAAAGACGAGTGCAGACCACAGAGCCATAATCTACAAAGGCCAGCAGCGTTATTCAGCTCAGCACCAGCTTGTTGAAATTTAACAGAAGGAAAATGAAAATGGTAAAAAAAAATCAAACGAATGGGTATGGAAACTTGCTGTCTCTCTCTCCCTCTCACACACACATTATCACTCTCTTTCCTACTTCTAATTTCTCTGTCTCTGTTTCAATTTCTGTCTTTCTGTCTCTCTCACCTCTTCTCTCTCTCTCTTTCTTTCCTCTCTCTTGCAGTGTCTCTCTCCCCACTCTCCACTCCTGAGGCTAGAGCTTGGTGGCAACTGTAGCGTGATGTAATGTGAGCAAGCGGAACCTGCGAGCGCTCGGAAACGGGCCAAGTAAACATCCTCCCCCTCTCGGCCCTGGCATGACCAATTTCAAAAAGGGACATTTATTCCCAATTAATTCAACTCCACCATAGTGGAGGAGGAATCGAGATAATGAAGAAAGGTAACCAAAAAAAAAAAAAAAAAAAACTGCTACGGCTGTGTCTCCCTTTGCTCTCCAGTTGGACAGTTACATTTTCAGGACCATTCTGTGCAATTCAAACCATCACCGATTTCTGGCAAAAAAAAATCACAGTGCAATAAATGGAGGAAAGTATGCTTGTTTAAAGCGCGCAGAGCTAGACTCACATTGGGGTCAGGCTGTGGGTGGTGAGTCAATATATCCGGAGAATTTTTATCTTCGTTTTCTGAATACTTGGAGAAAGTAAAGTTGAGTTTTGAGAATTGAAAACTACATTTAAACTTGAGAACTGAAAACTTGATATAAAGAGTATTGAAATCGTCAGAAAGTATAGGACACCATACTGTAGCTGTATAAATGAAGGTTAAATAAAAAATAAAATAAACTGATGACATATCAGAGGCACAGTGAGACTACACAATGGTTGTTCACAGCTATAGAAATTCCTAGTGACTAATAGCCATACGATTCTGATTTACAAAGCAGTAAGCTGTTTTTCCCACATTATTGTCCACTTGCAAATGATCACACTGATGCAAGATGACCACTTTATTATTTGCCAGACCATTCCTTGTGCTTTCTGGCAGCTAAACAGAGAACACACTTTGAATTTTACAAACAATTCCATTCCAACAAGAAAGCCACAGTGCAGCAAGTGTTTGTTCCTTTTTGCTTTAATCTGTGTGTAAGTCCTTTGTGTTTGTATCCTTTGACTTGAATGTAAGCCTGCAGTTAAAAGTGGGACTTCTATGATGGGTAAACAGAAGTTACATACCGAACACGGTCCGGGCCGGAACTGATTCCTTATTAATCCAGAAGGAGACTTGGGCCAGGATGACGGTCATAATACAAGGAATGTAAGTCTGAATCAGGAAGAAGCCCATTTTCCTTTGCAGGTGGAAGTGAACGGTCATGATGACATATTCACCTGAGAGAGTAAACACAGAGGGCATCCTGTTTTTCTATTGCTGGCAAATCACCAATTCATAGACACACAATGGGACGGCCTCATGTAACATCTAAATATGAAAGGGTCCATCCCAAAAATGCAAAATAGCCATTTTGGAAAAAAAAAAAATATTGATGATGATGATGTTTCATTATTAAAATATTACACAGCCTTTACATTTTTACTGCTTTGTAAGTTAGAGTCTCAAGATAATAACTCAATAATTCAATAGTTTTGCTTTCATCATTTTGTAACAGAATGTATTGCAATTTTTAGCTATTTGACAGATAACTCATTTTGGAATGAAACCTTTCATACATGAGATATCACATAAGACTGCCATAACCTCGGGGAAATGTGCTCTATGATTTGCATACTTTAAAAGCATGTCACACATCATTTCTAAGGTCGAAACCTACCGATCACAATGAAATATTCAGCTAAAGCTGAGACAGAACAAATTCAGAGTGATATAATCTGAAGATATACAATGAACTAGACTCAGTAGCCAGGGTTGTATGGTTGCTGTAAATGCTTGAAACACTATAAATGGATGCAGTTACAGTCACAATTAATAGATGCAAAATTGTATCTTGCTTTGTTAAATGAAGGAACCGTGGCTTGCAATTAATAATGTAGGTACACATACACATAGGATACGCTTATGTCATTTCCAGACAATGCTGAGTGGAGAATTAAATAATACGAAAAGCATAAAATAAATAAAAGAACACTGAACAACAAAGAGAAACCCCATTGGATTTCTGCATGCACTATTTACGTTACAGTACATAAATACAATTGTGCACATTGAACACTTAGGAAACAACATTTGGTATACTATGCAAATGCATACAGCTCATGTTACATTAATGCAATTTTATCTTTGTAATCAATCAGCAGTGGAGAATTCATGCAATCAGCACTGTAGCCATTGTTCACAATATCAATCCAGTACTGAGCACACAGTGGAAAAGCATTTACAGAAATCTTTGCTTACCTGTGTTTGACTTTAACCGCTCGCTTGACACCGTCTGACCAATGAGGTCATACTGTAGCAGGCTGGACGATTCCTGCGGCACCTCGACAGAAGACAGAGGGCCTTTCTTCCACGTGTACACAATCTCACTGATGGGGTAAGCATCTAGACAGGATGGGCAGAGGGTGAGCCGAATACAGGAAGAATTGAGACATCCACCACTTGAAAAAAAAGTGACGTCTACTCTCACAAAATGATTGAGAGCACAAAACTCAAGCAAATTGTGGTACTTTTTAAATGATAATGGTTGAAGGGGCAGTAAGTAAGATTTTTTACTGTCTCATAGCACAAAATTACCATAATATATCTGCAGGGATTGATAGGTTGATCAAAACCAATGACTCAACAATTACTTTGCCAGGTGCTGAGATTTCTGGCTATCAAAACTCACTTTACGGCCCACTGTTTTGAAAAAAAAAACTCCCAACCTTCAGAACACACACACACACACACACACACACACACACACACACACACACACACACACACACACACCTACACACACACACACACACACACACGCACACACCACCAACATTTGCATATTCAACTGCTCAGCAACGAACAATGCTGCTACGATTGGCATCGCATCTTTACCTCTTCACTAGACGTTTCTGTTGAATCTCTGCTCTAATTAGCTAGTTTACTAGTCTCTACTGTGAAAAGGGACTTTATTGTTTGTGTCAATTACAGACCACCGTAACTCAAAGGGACTGGAGGGGCTGTGGATGTTATTGCAATTCCTACTGGTGACCAATAAAGGTCGATAGGAGCCATAGATTACTTAATGCCCTTTTCAATTGAATTCCTAGTTGACAAAATGATGACATTTTTGCAATGTTGGTCTTCTATACTTCAGACATATTGAATGATCAACTCCAGGTAAAGATGTTTTATTTTTTTTTATTTCCCCAAATGTATATATGGCATTTTGGAAATGAATTCTTCGAATGTACGCTGTCAGGCAGTCAGTCATTCAGTGAGAGAGTGATCATCCGAGAGTGACACCATCTGTCAGACTAGTGAGGCTTAACAAAAACAACTTACAACTCCCAAACTTAAGCGGGCAGGCATGGCCGTCCATCGGGAAGTTCATCAGACGCATGGGGCACTCCGCATTTATAGTTAATCTGTGGGAAAAGACAAGAGTTGAAAAGAGTGTTTGATTTATATTTGATACACAAATACTGGCTAAGTAATGACAACAGTTTTAAGTTGAATCCCATCAGTGTGGCACCATGCTGTACAATAGCTGCCACACTGTTCAAACTAAGCATATTTGATGGATGGAAGATGGATGGGTGTACAGTATGTAGATGTAATAATTTGTTGTGTAAAGGGAACATATCATAACTTGTTCTCCAGAACAATGTTACTGTACCTCTTGCAAGGGTAATATTTGACAAAACATCATTACAATTTATATAGTTAATTACCAAACACTTTATATCCAGAGGGGGAGGAAATAAATAATTTTTTGAAATTCATCATCCTAATATTTCTAAAATAAAATGATCCAATCAGATAATCCAATTATTTTGTTCACCATGGACTTAGGTTATGCACTGCCCTTTAAAAATACTGTTTTCATTTTATTTTTGTGCCATCAATAACTCAGTAGGGGCATCATTTTTTTTTTTTTTTTAAATGGTAGATAACTCATTTTGGAGCAAAGCTGGAGGCTTGTTTGTCTGAACTGCTTTCCAGGCCTGCCTTCTGTATCAGATGGTGGATCTCTCATTTTTGGAATGGAGCTCTCTTCATTTCTTTTAATCTGTGTGAATATTCTTGGATGCTTGTTTGTTTGGTTTGCTTTCCAGGTCTGTGCTCTATTCCGGTCCTGGCTGGGGAAAGAGATATTGTAGCTCACTGTCCAGCACCGTTACCTCATGGTGTAGAGGATAGTTCCGTTCTGCATGATGCGGAACAGCTTGTTGGGGGTGGTCATGTTGTGAGAAATGGACCTCTTGCCATTCCGGAAAAAGGTGTCCGGTGTCCAGATCTTGCTGACCATCAGGTTGTTGAGCCGCAGGATCTCGATGGGGCCCTCAAATTTTAGCCGCTCGTCAATCCATGTCTGACGGAAGAACACGTCCATGGTGTATTCCTGTGGAGAAATGGCAGATAGGGACTGAGCCATGGATTCATTTACTCCTACTACTACTACTACTACTACTACTACTACTACTACTACTACTACTACTCCTACTACTACTACTACTCATACTACTAATACTGCTACTACTACTACTACTGGTGCTGTTACTACTATTTCTTCTTATCCTGGAGAGAATGGCAGGTGGGATGAGAGCCATGGATTCATTGTAACTTGCTGGATGGAGTATCGGCTACTGCAACTACTTCTACTACCATTATACTACAGCACTACTGCTGCTACTACTACCACCACCACTACTACAATCAACACTTAAGTTTTCACTCATTTATACATTTTGAGACCAAGAGCTTTAGACATTAGTAGCTAGTTTAGTTATTTAGCTATACGGTACATTCCAAGTTACTGAATATGTATTATCTATTTATTTTTCCAGACACACTGCATTGATTATAAAATCCACTTGTTATTGACAATTGTATGTAGTATATTCACTTCTTGTAAGCTCCTCAAAGTAGCAACAGGGTGATGTTTGTTTTTGATATATATATATATATATATATATATATATATATATATATATATATATATATATAATTTGATGGTCTATTCCCCCACATCTGTGTCAGATGTTTACAGGATAAGGCATCACAAACGGATGCCAAGAGGTGATTAAGCCAGTAATCAGAAATACAGTACAAGTACAGTATCAGCATGAAGCATGCAGTCTAATTCAAGCCTGGATGCTTTTAGATAAAATGGATGGCTTTGCTGCCCAGAAGAGCCCTTTACATGCCTGCCTATAGGACTGCCACTACCATATCACATGGCAAATCAAGTAGGCTTTAGATGCTGTGAAAAACAATATAGGGTGTAACAGAAATACAACGCTCAGCCTATCCCATGACAGGAGTAGACAGCCTATCCCGTCCCGGCATCAGCCACGTCTCTCCCTCTCTCTGACAGGGGGATTGTCAACCAGATTAAAATCCTAAGCTGCACTACTAATGACATCCTGCCCAAATGCTGGAATAATGAAGGCTGGGCGAACCGTGACTTGAGGCTGTACACATGGAGTTACTGGGAGAACTGTACATATTCTGTCCTGTTACACGTACAATGCCCTGGACGTGGCTAACAAGAAACACATGCATGTGTAAGACAGCTGAAGTAGCTTGTGTACTCAGAGGTTAGGGTGCGATACATACCATCTCAACATCTGAAACAGGTCCAAAGCTGGTGACAAAGATGTCAGTTTTGACCTCTGTAACTGGACCTGTATACAGCAGAAGGTAGTTGTTTTGATGTAGATAAAAACAATCACCTCAGATCACACATTACAATGTTTTAAAAATATGTAACAGTTAAAATAATGTTATATAAAAATGTATACATAAAAAGCAGAATTACATGTTTCTTTAAATAATAGCAAATAAAAATGAAATTGATTCTGAAGTGCCAACACAGCCCAGTTCCCCCACTATGGTAGGACAATTTTGAGCAAATTTGTTAGCTGTTAGTTTTGTACTAATTGCTTAAAAGAATTAGAAACGTTAATATTTAAGAATTTCACCAGAAGCACTGGAAGATGTGGTAGCTACTACCAAGACACTGATCTGCTCACAAGAAAATGAGTCACGCACAACTATGGGGAGTAAAACTTTTATCTTCTGACAAAAGGGACATCCATCCCACAATTTATGAAGCAACAGCTTGTTAGAAATACGAAAAGATCATTGCCATACCTCCAAATCCAGGTCGCAGCCTGTTGTCATAGCCGTCCAGTAATCTATCCAATATACGCGTGATGTTATCCAAATAAATACTGGTATCACTGTGCTGATTTCCCCAAACACTGCTCACACTGTAACTAAAGTACATATTCACATTATGAAAGCTCATTTCAACCGATAAAAAATGGATGCAAATTCAGAGTTTCTCAAATTTACATCCATGAACAGTCTTTAGTTGCCGTGCGTAAAAGTCGGAGAACAACACAAAAAATAGTTGAGATACTCACCAGGACAGAAATAAGCAAGTTAAAAGGAAAGCCATGCCTCGCAGACACCCCACAACTAGAAAGCCCTGGTCAACTTTTAAAATCAGCATATTCCATAATTTAAAACCATGTTTAAACGCGGGTCAGGTATTAGTTGTGAACCGTGCGAGGCTATTGCGCCAGTCCAGCACGACTTGACTTCCTCTCTAGTGCGGTTGCGCCCGCCTGTCTGAATCGCTCAGTTGGAAAAACCTAAAGAGTTTTTTAAGAGAGTGAAGAGGAGGGACGAGGGGGCATTAACATTAATCGAATAAGGCATTCTGCGAGAAATCCACTATTTTTTTTATTTTTTTGCAAAAGCATGGATATTTAGAAAAGGTTCCTTCTGCATGAAAATGATGATGATTTCTGTCTATTTGGCTAAGAGAGGCGAAGAGAGAGGGAGAGAGAGAGGGAGAGAACGAGCGAACGAGAGAGAGAGAGAGAGAGAGAGAGAGAGAGAGAGAGAGAGAGAGAGAGAGAGTTTACACAGATATTACTATCATATCAATGGCTAGTACAGCTGAGTGACCTTATACATATCAGTTTTAACTGATTTCATTTTTCTGACAGCCTTTTCAGTCTTTGATGCCGGTGTGTATGTGTGTGTGTGTGTGTGTGTGTGTGTGTGTGCGTGCGTGTGTACGTGTTTGTGCGCGCGCGTGTGTATGTTTGTGTGCGTGTGTGTGCGTGTGCACGCGCGTGCATGTACGTGAGTGCATGTGTCTGTGTTACCAGAGAGCTTCATCATAGACAGAAAATAGCTACTAGAGATAAAGCATGAAGAGCAGTGATTCATATAGTGGTTGGTTGAGGAGAGTGGGTGGTAGATACATTTACTGCAACTCCAAACTCACAATACCCATAGGCCGAGAACAAGGGGAAAATACCACACTGTCAAAGTCAACTATTCCAACTGGGCTGACATGACTATATTTCTGTTGCAAAACACAATTGAAGAAATTGCATCATTTTCACTGGTTCTCAGTGAAGTTGAGATTCCAGTGGCAGATCTAGCAGTGTGCACAACCATCAATGGATCTGTTATGGCACGCAGACAGAAGAGAAAAGCAAAGGAGGTTGGTTGTGGAGTAGTTTTGAGTTTGACAAGGCCATGTTGAATCTCCACAACAGAAAGTGCATTTGTGTTGTTACTTTATGGGGAAATTTGCCACCTTTTTTTTTTTTTGCCTAAAAAGCTAATTATAACCATAAGTAAACTAACTGCACCAGAGAACTTATGCCTAATTCCTTAAATAGTAATGAAAAAGATTAATTTTTGCAGTAGTGATTGTCAAGGATCTACTGATTTTTGACTTTACATCTGCTATCTGCTTCCTCTGCGCGTCCCTTCAGTGAGCATCTTCACTATGGTCTCCTGTGCTCAATGGGCTAGAAAACTTTATTTCAGCTCAACATTACTTTTTCATTATAAGTGGTATCATAGTCACACCATCAATAATTCATGTGAGGGAGAAAAAAATATAGGATATTCTTCTGACAGCATTAAAATGTGGAGACTGATTATGCAACATAATCCTTCAACTCTGGTCTCTTTGTACTCAAAACACAAGTTATATAATGATCTCGGAATATGATTTAAATCATATGCAAACCGACAACAATGGATCACTTTTAGATCAAGTGCATCCAGAGTTTGTCATATCAAGGATTTGAAAGAAGATTAGTAAGTTGTTATTGTAATGTATCTGATGAATGAGAGAGATTATTTTTGGTTTACTGTTTGGTCATTTGGAATGTCTTTCATAATACTAGATGAATCAAGTGCTCTTCTGTACAAGTACATCTAGGTAGTATTTCTAAAGTAATATTGGAAGTAGTATTGGTAAGATTACTACATTTTCAAGTTTGCACAAGGTAACTGGAATTATTCCACATATTCCACCTAGACACACACACAGATTCCTACATATATACGTTTCTTCAGGGTGCAAGGTCTCCTGCAGTGCAATGCCCTAGAGAAGATTAGGGTGCTGTGCCTCGTTCATGTCGACTTCGACAGTCACTGCTTTCCCTGTTTTATAAAAGCTCTATATACAAAGCATCCTGACTTTCTGCATTGCGGCCTGGGGAGGATCTCTGTCAGTTCAAAACAAAAGCAACCTACCACCCTAAGTGACTAATTCACATTGGACCTATTCCAGACGCATCACTAACGATCCCACCCATATCCTGTACAGTGAATACATCTTAATGCCTTCTGGACGGCGCCTCAAAATGCCTGCAGCAAAAACAAACAGGACTCTGAATTCATTTGTTCCCCGCAGCATCAAACTAATGAACTCGCACAAATGCACTTTACCCCCTGACCCTGCACCATGATCATGATCCTAACCTGCTGCAGCACCTAGCTTACCTGAATGTTGAATAATAATAATAATGATAATAAATATAAATGTCTGATTCAATGCTCTTACATGCAAGGCAAATTCCTGTACAAGGCTAAAATAAATGAAATCTGAAATCTGAAATAGACATAATACCAGTTACCCTCCTGTGTGCGCTGGAGATCAAACCAACAACCTTTTGTGTTTTTGGTCATAATCTCTATTCTATCTCTAGGCCAACTTGCCACCCAATAGTAATGGTAGGAGGAGAAATAGTAGTAGCAGTAGTGATAGCAGAAATATTAGTAGTAATAGTAGTAGTAGTAGAAGTACTAGTGGTAGGAGTAGGCGTAGTGGTGGTAGTAGCAGAAGTAGAAGCAGTATGCATAACAGTTTGTTAGTAATAGCAGTAGCAATAGCAGGAATAGGTGTAGGATTGGTAGTAGTAGTAGTAGTAATAGTAGTAGTAGTAGTAGTAGTAGTAATAGTAGTAGTAGTAGTAGTAGTAGTAGTAGGGGAATTCATAATAATAATTGTAGTCATAGTTATAGAGGGAATTGAGAATTTATTTTATGTCATTTGAAAACAAGTTTCAGTTTCTCTGTTGCCTTGACTGAATATAAAGTCAACTGACCCCAATTCTGTGATGTACTTGGGTTCTGATCTTATCAACAGTGAAGTCAATCCATCTGACCGACCACAGCACACTGACCATTATAGGCAACTGACCTGATTCACAGTGTTGGCATTAGCCGAGGTTGTGGATGAGCCAGGAGGGCTCTTAGGAAGCGGGCTTATTCTAGATCATTGGTGTGAATCTGCTCGGCATGCTATGTAATGCACCCATCATCACAGGCAAGCAAGCAGGGACATACACATATAAACACACACACACAGAAACACACACACACACACACACACACGCACACAAGTGACACAGGCAAGGGCCATTACTCCTTAATCCATTTCTATAGCTGCTAGCTTTAAGTACCATGCACTGGACACACCCACACATATACACACACACAGAAACATTATCATCTCTGCTTTTTATAAGGCATGTCATCCATTAGAAGAGGCTATTCAGTATTCACACACAGCGAGTGCAGTACAATGCTGAATTCACACTCAATAGAGAAAGGGGTCTTCAACCACTCTTAGTTAAGGCTGGAGAGGATAGCCATGGCCTCAATCAATGTGTGTGATTGGTCTGGTGAAGCATGATTCCTTTTTTTTCTTGCCTGCCTTGAAGCCTTTGTGTGTTTGCTTTCCTCTCTCTCTCTCTATCTCTCTCTCTGTCTGTGTGTGTGTGTGTGTGTGCCTGTCTGCATTGCCTCTCAGCCTCCCTGCCTGTCTGTCTGCATTGAGATTATGCTCCTGACTGAAAGACATACAGGCTTGCTGGCTGGTTCACTGGCAGACTGATGGCTGATTGACTGAAGGAATGACTTGCTGGCTAGCCGGGTGCCAAAATTGCCGGATGACTGACTGACTGACTGACTTATAGACTGCTATTCTAATGTAATGCCTGTCTCCCTGACTTACTCACTGTCAGACTGGATGACTGGCTGAGTGACTTTGCTTCCATGTTTGGTATCCAGGCAAATGTCCACCATAAGTGCTGCAGAGGGTACTGAGGCTGAGATAGATTGGTTAAATCGTGATGAGAGCTATGTAAATGCAGCTCATTATGACCCTTAACGGGAAGTGATATTAATTGGAAAATCCAAAAATGGATATAGAGATAATTGTCAGCTCTGGTGAATTCTGTCACCCTTCTTACTGATTGTCCTGACATGTCCTGACATCTCCTCTCTATTCTGTCTGCCCCAATCCAGACCTTTTCTGCAAAATGGTCATTAGTCTCTAGTGCCCATGTCAAGTGAACAATGTTAAATATGAGGAGACTATTATCTTTAATAGACAATATTTCTACAAAATATAATCACTGCTCTATTCATTAGAATTAAGGTTTGAATTGAGATGAAAATGGTGCAGCGATAATGGTGGACTGCAATTAGGTATGCCTCATTCTATGAGAACAATACACCTCATACGCCAGGGTGGGAAACAATTCAATTATGCCAATTTAGGAAAATACAATTACATTCAAAAGATAAGAAGACATACTTCAAAATCCAACGGGTTTTGATGAAGAAAAAACTTGAGTAGGAGTTTGTTAATTACTTCATTATTCAACAAAATAGGACTTAATTAAACAGGCCATGATATGCACGCTGTATTTGATTCCTCATAACTCTCTCTCTCTATTACAGCCTCTTGAGCAGCTGGGTGCATAGCTGGCAGATTCTCGCAAGAAACTTTCCAAAACTCACTGACCTTTGAGGAGAGGGGAGCTCTCACATGGCAGAACCAGAGGGGGTTCTTTGTTAAGCTGCATGTTCAGTACCAGTCATTCAAATTTTACTTTGGCACGCAGACTGACACTGACACGCACACAAAGAGAGAAATAGGAAAATATTCTATTCTATATTCTGTAGATAAGATGTACAATGCGTAGGTAGACAGACAGACAGACAGACAGACAGACAGACAGATAGATAGATAGATAGACAGATAGATAGATAGATAGATAGATAGATAGATAGATAGATAGATAGATAGATAGATAAGATAAGATAAGATAAGATAAGATAAGATAAGATAAGATATTTATTAATCCCCTTGGGGAAATTCAGGTAGATAAAGACAGAATAGATGAAGACAGAGTGAAAAAAAGAAAGAAAGAAAGAAAGAAAGAAAGAAAGAAAGAAAGAAAAGAAAGAAAGAAAGAAGGAAGGAGAGATTTGAATTGAAATCTGTATATGTTGAATGCTTTACATCTATAGTTCAGCACCATGGACAGTACCAACCTCCGCCTCATTATTACTACATTGAAGTATACAGTACATGGCAATGCAAAGTGAATGGTCACAATCCAATACACAACAAAACAACTCTCGCCTAGTACTGGTGTCAGTGACAGTTTTTGCTTGAGCTCTTCATTACATTTTATTACCTAACAAGTGTATTGTCTAAAACCGTTTCTGGCCATACCGCAGTGCTTCTATAAATACATGATCTCCCACATGAGATGGACCCACTGTACTTCATGAGCCTCACCATGTGGTATCTATGGTAACCACTTACAGTAGGAGAAACTCAGCATGTGTGAGGGAATGTGTGTGTGTGTGTGTGTGTGTGTGTGTGTGTGTGTTCTTGTATTTCTATACTTTTGAGAGCCAAGTGGATCACAAGGATAGAAATATGAAGAAAATCCTCCAAAGTGAGCAAAACCCGCTTCTTTAAGGTCAGGAGTTGGGTTTAGAGTTAAGTTTAGAATTAAAGCGTGTGTGTGTGTGTGTGTGTGTGTGTGTGTGTGTGTGTGTGTGTGTGTGTGTGTGTGTGTGTCTGCATAACCTCATTGCTTTTGAAGTTCAAACTTACTGATTTAGAAACTTTGGGTAAAGTCTCTACCTCTAACATACACATAGTTCTTAAAATTCTCTGCTCCTTAGACATGATGTGCTGCACCACCTCCAGTGGATGCAACGTAGGGAAAAAATTCCACTACAGTTTCCATGGAAACCGAACCACATCCTAGTAAGATAAAGTAAATGTTGATTTTGAGAAAGCTCTTGTCCTCACTGCCTCAGTTGACCTATCGCCTAACTGCAGCCAAAAGTTTCACAATGAACTATGGTGGATAGCTGCCAACAGCCAGCAGCACAGAAAGCAGGAAAAAAAGGCAGTAAAAAAAATACAGAAAGTCAATTCAATAAACTTTATTGCCTCAAGGTTTGTCTTTGTTATTGAAATGTAAATGTTATGCATACAATTATTGATTGTTCCTCCGAATGACTACAGAACCCAAAACTTGGGACACAACTTTCTGTAAATGCACAAACACACATTTTTGCAAACAAACGCATGCACACACACACACACACACACATACACACACGCATGCACATGCACACAAACACACACACAGGCAGACACAAACAGTACACACATATAATTGATTGATTGCATACATATAGCAACAAAATCACACACACACACACAGTCAAGCACACACACACACACACACACGCTGCACAAACATTTTATACACATACCAGGAGTGGATGGAAAAACCCATATTCCATGACAGTTTCTATGGTAACCAATCCCTTTTACTGAGATAAAGTTGATGTTTGATTTAAGAAAACTTTCTTTTCTTACTGCCTGAGCTGACCTATTGTAAAATGCAGACAAAAAAAAAAAAAGAAAAAGAAAAAACAATATTGGAAAAACTTTAACAGCATGCACCCCTGCCAACGGCTAGCAGTAAAATGCAAAATGAGTCACAACACAAAGTGAAATGAGCGCTGGCAAGTTTGTTGAATAAACTTTATTTCAATAAGCCTCTCGTCTCTTACTGAAATTTACATTTTTTATACTCATAAAGACCTTCCATTGACGGCATTCAGGTTTTAACCCTTTCTGTAACCAAAATAACCTAATCCTAAACCCAAATCCTAATCAAACCCCTTGAATATAGCAAAAGAAGCACACACACACACACACACACACACACACCAATCAGTACACTACCAGGGTGTGCAAGGGAGGACCTATACAGTACTTGCTTTGAATTAAACTTTTCATTCCTTTAACACACATTTGTTTACCATTTGGTTACATTTCATTATGTAAAACGCACACACCAGTTAGCTGATGCTAAATTTGTGCTGACATTCTGAAACATTGCTGTGAATTATGATATTCCTCCTACAGCAGATGTAAGAATAGAGATTTATTATACAGTCTCTATGGTTACCGCTCGTCGTTATGGAAAAAAAGGATCTCTAATGTCAAGTCAAAGTCAGCGAGCCTGCAGAGGTGGTAGTTGGCTAAACTCTGTGGCACTGTGTCTTCAAACTGAGCTGATCCGATTTAGTGCGACCTGGTCAAGGTAACAGCTGGTTCTCCGTCAAGGTTGCGGTCCGCTCACTTTCAGCTGAGTCCATTGAGGGGGTAGATTTCTTTAAAGTTCAAAAAAGTTCTGATTGAAACGTTTTCATTCCAAATTCATCATAAATCAATTGACAATGCATCGTTGGACTGCTTTAAAATCGGACTGCTTTATGAAAAAAAAAAAAAAAAAAAAACACGTGTTGTCAACCACCTTTCATTTAAATTGTTTTGTCTAGTCTAGTCTAGTTTATTTATATAGCCCTTCATGACAAGTCTCAAAGGGCTTTACATACCATCATATACATGCCATATACCATACTACATACACAGTATATACTACATATATATACACATCATATACATTTTATACTAGGTCATATACATACTTCATATACAACACACAAACAAACAAACAAAAGATTTAGTCTTTAGTTCACCTGACCAGCATATCTTTGGACTTCCAAATTTTGTTTCAGTTTTCTGCTATTCATCATACTGTAAGAGCAGGTCTCACTTATTTAAATGGTGGAAATCCCATTTTGAGACTAAACTTGACACTTTGAAAAGGCTGAAGTGAAAGCTTCACTGACTTAGCTCTTGATCTTTGTAATCTGCAGGTGGCATGGCGGAATGGCGATGCTAGAGGCCAACTGCTGTGTTATCATCCTGTGTCACTGACTAAATCACCACTACTGATGCCAAGACACCAAAAGAGGGGCTTTTGGCAGGAGCCCTCAAATAATCCCTCTATCTGTCCCTCCTTCCATCGTTCCCTCCATCTTCCCACCCGTTCCAACTGTGGCTAAAGCTGACACTCACCCTGGGCTCCTGTCAGCAATTCTGGCAGCGGTGACCAGCGTCTGTCAGGGATGGAGTGAAAGAGGGAGAGAGAGAGAGAGAGAGCGAGAGAGAGAGAGAGAGAGAG
Organism: Centroberyx gerrardi; assembly: GCF_048128805.1. Classification (NCBI taxonomy): domain Eukaryota; kingdom Metazoa; phylum Chordata; class Actinopteri; order Beryciformes; family Berycidae; genus Centroberyx; species Centroberyx gerrardi. The sequence goes on along the minus strand of NC_136007.1, from coordinate 8,960,423 downwards.
AGAGAGAGAGAGAGAGAGAAAGAGAGAGAGAGAGAGGGGTGGGGGTGGGGGGGTGGGCAAGGAGTTGGCCCTACTGTCTGTTTTGGTGTTAGCTTGGCAGTGAAGGACACTACAACCTTGAGGAGGTAGCAGGTGGCGCCTCCTCTGGTGGAGGGAGGGTAATGAGGCGTAAAGGTTGGCTGATGGACTCCGTTTGTCCTGCTTATCTACACTTCAGAGGTCAAAGCCACCACCGTGACATTTTGCCTGGGACAGGTGGAGATCCTGGCCAACAATAGCCTTCTGGTGGTGCCAAGGCTCGCATGGATACCCTATGGACCGCGACGCATCCAGGGGCATTTTGAGGGGATGCTGATGGGTTATTTTGCCTTCAGGAAAGGTGGGAATTGACAAACGGAGTGCAATCGATGTGGATAGCATAGTGGACTATATGGAGGTATGACAAATTGATGGCCATCACTGCTGGTAAAATTCAGATCATCAATATCAATCAGATCATCATAGCCTTGAACCCTGTAAATAGGAAAGATAGGCAACAGTGAGGAAGGCCATTTAGATACCGATTGATTATTGATAGATCAGAATAAAATTTGGATGACTAAATCGGGAAAACAGTGATATAAAAAAGTACTTTCAGAAAAACTGCTTGGCATGGGAACTTTTTCTTAAGTTTTACATTTTTTTTCTATTATTTTCTATAGTTTTCTACAGTAGGTGTAATAATCTACATTAGGAATAAACAATAAACAACAACCAAAAAACCTCTCTACATTAGGAATCGCATTGCTTCCCAAAGCTTAATCCAGCTCAGATACCACAAGATCATCAAACTCCAGGATATGTTGTGTTCAAGTCTCAAATAAAAATTAAATAAATAAAATCAACCATTTCCCAGTCAGCTATGATTACACTATACTGCACCGGCAGCTGTCACTTTTTTTGGTTTCCATGTTCGTGTTGCGTCTCAATGACCTAAAGAGCTCACCGAATACCTTGTCAGTAATTAGAAGGCCATCATTTAAATGCACCTTCCACAGGCCTATAATAGATCTCTCCCACTGAGTTAAGGAGCTTTAATCAGCGATGTCAATGCTGTAATTGCAGTGCATATAAAGGAGAAATACAGAGAGGTGTTTTAATTGCAGGGGATGGCAGAGTATGCAATTTTCATCCTCGGCTGACAAGTTGTGTTTGAAATTATTAGCTATAAATGTTATGCAAGTTAACTGTTGAAGCTTATTTCGTTAGGTAATTTTTGATCTAACATCCGAGCACAATTGTAATTTAATGTGTTCATTTGTTTAAATTAAGAACAAATGCCTATTCAGATACATTCTGTAGATAAGATGTATAATGCGTAGGTAGATAGATAGATAGATAGATAGATAGATAGATAGACAGACAGATAGACAGATAGATAGATAGATAGACAGACAGATAGACAGATACATAGACAGATAGATAGATAGATAGATAGATCGAGCCATACATACATACATACACATACATATACATATATGACACATACATAGCTAAAACCAGGTAGAGAAAACAATACAAACAATACATCTATCATCAAATTTCTATTTCTATTTTGAGTTTAATGTTTGAATGTTTTTGTTCTTTTTTTTCACAGTGTTGATGGCCGTTTCCAAAACATTCCCCTGAGAATAAGTGGGCAAAATGATGCCATCATATGTCTGCCATGTGCTTTGGCAGTCTATCGCCTCTCCGTCTCTGCTGATCTGGATCCATATCAGATAGTCAATCCACAGGAGGCGTTACCTGCTGAGAGCAGACCAGGTGCAGACTCCACAGTAAGACCACGAGCTGTAGAGGTTTATCAGCCATAACAAAGTAATCCATCCTCATCCTCACCACCGTCCCTCTGGACGTGCCTGAAACGTGTGAATAAATAAAAGCTGATTGTCTTGGCTTTATGGGTTTTGCTAATATTTGGTGAGGTTTTACGACAGCTTTAGCAAGGTTTACTTGAAACATTTGTAAATTGTCCACATGTTGGCTAAAGATTTTTTTTTTAAGAAATTTTATAGGCCCATATTTGCAAAGGGCAAACCCCATGTAGAGTGAGTGGACTTTATTCAGATCATATTAAACATGAACTTGGTCTTGTAATGAGGTCGATTTTTTTTTTTTTTCTGAAATGTAAAATGTAAAATGATAGTAGATGAATCAAGAAATCCCCCAAAAATGTCTTCAAACTTTTGAGTATCAAAGGAATAATCACAGCTATGACAAGATTGCATCATCAGAATTTACTTCAAAAAACATAAATATCTTTTTGATGAAACATTTATTTTACTTTGAAGAGTTCATAATTCTGTAAAAAGTGTTTGTGTGTGTTTGTGTGTGTGTGTAGAAATAAAACTTTTGACATTGAAAAATCTTTGAACGCAAAACCCAGCTAAACACTGACAGTATGTGACATTCTGTGCCAGTATTTATTGAGTTGTTGTTTTTGTTTTTTTTGCCTTGTGTTGTTTGTTGTAAAATCAGAAGCCAATGTCATGGCAGAGGATGCATTGAGATGTGTTATCTGTGTACACAGGCACAATGTCCACACACACACACACACACGCACACGCACACACACACACACACACACACACGCATGCACACGCATGCACACACACACACACACACACACACACACACACACACACACACACTCCTTCCCAACACATTCCAGCAAACAAACCCCAGTTTGCAGACAAAGGGCAACACAAATAAATGTCTTTTTCAAACACACATTGCGGGCATCCTTTTTTTTTATTTATTAGTACAGGACAACCTGAATTTGCGCTGTTTGAAATGCATGTTTTTTGACTGAGGGGCTCGGAAAAGCAGTCATTATTATTTTCCTCTTAGTGCAAAGATGCAGAAAGAGGTAGATGAAGAGAGAAAGGGGGAGAAAGAGCCCTTTTGGGAATGTTAAACAATTCAGGAAATCAGGCATTAAGAACAGCATAGGAGGTCAACATGTTTGGTTGTGAGCCTCACAGCCAGTTTCAAGGGGATGAGGACATCCATCCACTGACATTGGGAGAGTTATAATACAATTTATTTCAACTTTATACTCACAATATTATGACTGGCTGAACACTCTCAAGTCCCACCATCTGTTCCCCCAGTGATGAGTATGAGTGAGATATGGCATGCATACTCAAAGAGGTCCTGTCATGTGAACCCATGACTCATAGTGATCATGCCAATGTACTGCATGTTCCAATCACAACCAAACTCACATCCATTACTTGGATACACTGACTAGAACTTGATGCTCAAGCATGTGCATAAACTTGAGATTTTGACTTTGATTCTGAGATTTGGTTGATTAGAGAATGGCTGTAAAACATGGAACATGGCCCCAGAGGAAAATGTGTCACGATGATTGTATAATCCAAGTGTTTGTTACAAAACTGAGAGTATGGGCTGGAAAGTGAGTTTTGAAAGCCAGATTTCTCATCACCTGGCCAAGTAATCATTGAGTCATTGGTACTGATCAACAACCCTACCAACCCCTCAGATATATTATGGTCATTTTGTGCTATGGGACAAGACAAATCTTACTTACTGCCCCTTTAAATGATGTTTGGAATCAGACTTTTCAGATTTCAGATTTTACTGTAATTCTCAATTACAGCGCCCCCATCAGACCAAATAGGGCTGCATATATAATCATTTTTATTTTATTTTTATTTTTAATTTCTATTTTAATTAATAAAAAAAAAACACCTTCAACTTCTTCTGAATTCAAGTATTTAATGTGAAATCGGACTTAAAGTGATTTCTAAATCTCAAAATGAGGCAGTAGATCTAAATTGAGGTCAGTCATGATTGTTCCAGAGTATATCTCTCATCTTCCTGGTAGGACCACTCCTATCCCCTTCCTTCCCCATCCTCCTGGGCTGCACAGCCGCTGGGACACCTACACAAGGCTCACTGCTCTAGCATCCGCCTCTGATCCCACCATATCCATGACTATGCGTGTCCGAGTTTACGCAGTGGCGCACATCCTGCTCACCGGTGCGTGGAGCCACAACCGTGCATGGCTGTGAGATGTGGCGAGTGTGGGCTTCAGTGCATGCTGCTGCTCCGGTCCATGCATCTCACTTCATGCCCCGAGGCATTTCATTGACGCGGCGCCTCGTAGCGGATTCAGCCACGCTTCTCGCTTTCGTCAGAGGCCCGGATGCGTGGAGATCGATGCGTGAGCAACTGTGGAAGCTGTAATGCATTTCTAGTATGGACCCCCCCCCCCCAACCCCCTTGTGCGGAGACACTGAGGGAGGGAGGGAGAGAGAGAGAGAGAGAGAGAGAGCGAGAGAGAGAGATACCCAAATTCAGCACCATGGACAGAGTCATCAACTGAAAGTGAGGCGATTTTTGGAACAAAAGAGTGAGCAAGCGAAGAAAGGTATTCTATTCCCTCATCTGTCCCGTGGGACGTTTAGGACCGTTACTGTAGAGTGATAGAAAAGTCATCTTTGGATTACTACTCATTTCCTTTCATCACGCTGCCTCTGACGGCGCCCTTGTGCGCTCACCCAAACTACAAGCGCAGCCTAGTTTTCTATCACTCTTTTACAAGCTCTTCCTCTCACGCAGACACACGCACGTACACACGCAAGTACACGTACACACACACACACACACCCACACACACACACACACACACACACACACACACACACACACACACACAGGGAGGGGTTGATGTCAGTGCCCAATCTCAATATTTTTGCAGCATACTTAACATGAAATAAAACATCCACATTATATAATCTAGTGTATAATGATAGGCAGGTTTTTCATTCGCCCTCATTCTTTTCTTCAAAATGTGTAAAACATGTGTTCCACATTGTTTCATGTAAATATAAGTGGATGTTCGTGGTCAAAGTACACTAGGGAATGTTTTGTTTTTTTTCTTAACCTTTTTTTATCCACGGAAGGTCCACTGAGCATGTATGCTCTTTTCCTGCAATGTCCTACTTCACATTCATGCAGTTACACACATTTACACCTGGGAGACCAGACTTCTAGTGGTGGCCACTGAGCAGCAGTTGGGGGGTTAAATGCCTTGCTCAAAGGCTACTCGAAGGTAGCTGTTGGGGGAGAAACGAGCGAAAGGGAGAGAGACAACCCCACCCCACATTTCCCCAGCCGGTCCCGGGGATTCGCACCGACAACTTTCCGGTCCCAAGCCCGCTTCTCTATCCATAATAGGCTACAAACATATTGGGTTTAAAGAAATCGCAAACGGAGGGAGACCCCCGTCTGCCTCTGAGTAACTTGTACGCTTGATCCTCTTTCTCCTTTAAATTTCCTCCGTGGCTGGGTACTACCTCTGCCACTACCACCAGCAGCATCAGCGCTGCTCCTTGATGTTGTGGTCGGGTGTGCGCATGCGCCCGGCATTGGAATTACTGCACTGGCCAGAATAAGTTGGATCTCGTCTGTCTTCACTAAAAGAAAAAAAATAATCCCCCAAATTATAACGCAACTATGGCAGTGTTCAGAATAAGGAGAATGAGGTGTTTTGGCGTCTGGTCGTTCCCCCTCATAGTGGCCGTGGTGTGCGCGCAAAGGTAAGTGGTGGGGTCGGGAGGATGCTACACTCATTTTACTTAGTGTGACTGTGTTACAGACAGCATGGGAAATACTTGGACACTTAATGGTCCAAGAACGTCTCGTATCTAAGTATGTTGTCTTCCTTTTCTCCTTTTTTTCCTCCATAGTGCCGGTGTCAATGACCCTAGCAATATGTCTTTGGTCAAAGAAACGGTGGATAGACTGTTGAAAGGTTATGATATTCGATTGAGGCCAGATTTCGGAGGTAAATGAACTCATATTATCACCAACTCTGATTGACTTTGTGCCTTGTCAGCCTGCATAATGCTACAGTTTTTACTCTTACTACGATCGTCGCTGATAACCGCTTTCGGTTTGCATTTTTTGGAAAGTAAAAAAAAAAACAGGCATTCCTCATCCGCTTCTGCAGGTAGCATAGGAGCTTTTATATGTTACAGCAACAGAGGATATCGACATTAGGGGGGAAACACATTAGGACCTACGATTTATGGAGGGATGGGTAAAACAGATAACACAAGTTTGTATAGCCTATTTGGTTGAAAAATGATCATAGTAAATGGTGCTTATCAACTCTCGTAGCGTGCCTATTGGAATATTGGGCATATGTGTGTCCATTCGTGATTATAGTCCTGTTCCTATTCAGGTGTTGAATGCGATGGGAAATATGTTTTAGCCTAAATGATTTTATGGCAAGAACTTTTAAGGGGAATTATCGACACTTTCACCGCAGCTCAGCGCATCTATTCCCACCCGAAATGAACACTGTAAACTATTATCCGGCTGACAACAGCGAAATTCACCAGTGTTAATCTGTGCTGCCATCACGCACACAATATTAACTGTTTCAAACTCGTAACATTTTTGCCTGCATTGAACCATGACATGTCTTAGGCTGCAGATGATGTGTTTTTTTCCCCCATTGCTGACCGTTGTTTTGTTCTGTCCCAGGTCCTCCGGTTGGAGTGGGGATGAATATAGACATAGCCAGCATAGACATGGTATCAGAAGTCAATATGGTAAGTAGGCCATTATCACTTCTCCCTTGACGATTAGTGCCCATTCTGGACTCATGATCCCCTGCTATGCATAAACCCCACCAGGGGAAATACCTCCCCATACCACTGGGGGAAACCTGGGATACCCCACTTAATGCAAGGCTGTGAAAATGTTTTCTTTGCGATCACTCGCATTGATTTGTAGGTTTGACAGTACAAATACAATCACCGTTGTGTCCAAGGGATGAAAGTGAGTGACACCTCTCAGAGATTTTGATCAGATGGACATGAATGGACGCTTTCTTTTTGGTGTCATAAGCTGATTACTACTTGATTTGCTTTGCTGATACACAGTCAAGCATCACTAACTTCCCATTACAGTGATTTTACAAATACAATCCCATTCTGCTCATCTCTCACATGCCTTACAGATTGCCACAGTACATTTTATGAGTCCATGTCTGCAAAGGCCTATACAGTCCACCATTAAAAAAACACATTGGCTTATGTTCTGTTTGAGAAACAATGCTTTAGATTTGACTGTCTCCACCTTGTTTATAAGTACTTTACCAGAAATAGTTGCTGTGGAAGAACTTGAGAGATGAGAGGTGTGGATATTAGAAGTGGAGAACAGGTTTTGCTTCATACAAGAGCACCTCCTAGTGATGGAATCGTAGAACTGCGCCTCAGTTTATAGAGGAACCTCAAGGCTGGGTTTTTATCATCACGGAAGGTCACTCTTGACATTTATAAAAAATTGACAGGGTAAGAAAAAGTGATATTTATGGCCATATGCATGAGATTTTGATAGGTCCATTGTCATCTGAATGATTTGATATTGTCCCTTTCTGTGGCTGACCTCCACTATTTTAGTTGAACTTGTCAAGTTTCAAATTGCAAGTCTTTCTACAGTGTGTACAGATGTGTCTTGTTGTTATAGTTGTTTTGGTGTTACTAGCTGTGATGTGAGTCATGTTGTGATGTCAGAGGATGATTACACGCTGGAATATTTTTGGCAGCAGCACCCAAAGGCTGTTGTTCACGTTGTTATCTTTGTGCTCCTGTAGACTGTGTTGATGAGTACAGATGAGATGAGAAAAAGATGAAGCTGTCTCTATTTGCATGCATTTGCATTGACAGTACAGAAGAGCTGCACACACACACACACAAACATACAGAGGCACAGGCAGACACACACACACACACACACACACACACACACGACACAAGATCCAGGTCTAGGGCCCTCAACAATAGGGCTTGAATTCTGCTTGAGTTCTTCTGGATTAAAGCTGTATTACCAAAGCAAGGGTTTTTAAAGCAGCCTTACATTGTGTGTGTGTGTGTGTGTGTGTGTGTGTGTGTGGGGTGTGTGTGTGTGTGTGTGTGTGTGTGTGTGTGTGTGTGTGTGCGTGTGCGTGCGCACGTGCATGGGTTCATGCATGTGTATGTGTGGGTGCTCATATGCATTTGTGTGTGCTGTCTTTCAAGAATCTAACCCAAATATGACGTCATCCTTTTTGTATCTACATCGTAATCCCCTAATACAAAGAGCCATTTCATACAGTTTGTTGATTGATTTTCATTTTTTTATATCGTTAAATGCTTTCTAGAAATAAGCTAGGCAACCTACTTGCCAATGGTTACTATCTCAGCTTAATCATAGATTGACTCCTAGGTCATAGTGGTTCTCTTTATTGATTTATTCTGTTTTGATCATTTTAAGGCATCTCTGCTTTATCAGATTGCATGCAGTAGAGAGTGACAACCACAGGACAGGAGGAGAGGGGGCACAAGCCAGATTTCAACCCAAGATGTTACCAATATATGACATGTGTCCCAGCCTGCTGAGGCAACAGGGTATCCCGATGGCTGTAGTGCTTTGATTACTATTCACTTCACTACTATCATTTCCTCTGGGCTTCAACTATTAATGTGGCATGAAAAAAATAGATTCCAGCTTCACTATGCTTGCCCAGAAGTAAGTCCAGCGTTTACATTCACATGCACCCACATGGCCAAATAACACTTCCTTCTAGTCCATATGATCCATCCAAAATTACCTCCCTCCACCAAATAAACAACAAATCAAAGCCAGTACCACACAGCTCCTTTGATCATGCTATTCCTTTGTGAGGTTTAGCCCTCTAAACGCGTTCTAATGTGAAAGGTGAGTTGTTACCACCTGACCCATTGGACACTCGTGGAAAGAGGAGGCCACATGTGTGGGCAATGGTGCGGCTTCTTTGATCTGCTCCCCTTCCTATAAATGTAACCAATTTTCAGGATAGCAGCTGGTGTAGAACAGGAGCACTTTCCTTTTTTTTTCCATTCTTCTCTCCCATCTGGCTCTGTGTCTGCCACTTACTTTGGTGCAAGGATAGAACCACACACTGTGCACTTTCTTTAGAGAACAGACGAGGCAGAGGGAAGAGGATAATGGAGAGATGTAACTGAGTGATGTATCCAACAGTGCCCTATTACCCATTATGGAGGAGTGGGGCATCAGTGCTTTGATGTGTATTAGAACATATCCTTCTCCCACCCACTGCTACTACCTCACTGGCCCATGTTGAAGGCCTCCCACTAAAAGCAGATACATGAGGTACTGACAAATTTATTTGATTTTTCCAGGGACGCCATTAAAACAAGGGGCCACAAAGAGGTTTGTCTCGAACCATCTGTTTTAGCACTCCGTTACCGATGTCACAGAGCAGAAACCCATTTAGAAACAACATAGGCTTCTAGCTCACATTATATGAATTGCCAAACTAAAGTAAGCAAGCCTTCAAGCGTGACTGGCCCAGAGGACAGGAAGCCCTCTCCGGTTTTTGTCACGTAAGCAGTGGTGATGTGCAAACACACACCTTGGACTCAAGCTTGTCTCACCCCAGACCCCAGCCCAACTTTCCTGAAGCTGAAAGTTAAAGAAGGAGTTCTGGAAGCAGGTAGTGAGTGGTGACTGAACACAATGTGCCACAACTACAAAGTGCGGTACAAGTGTGAAATCCTATTCAATTTCTTTGAGTAAAACAACAAATCAACATCTTCTAGGGTTGCTTTTTCTATGTTCTAATAATTTATGCAAAATGTAAATGGTTTTGGTAATTGCCCTTAACCTTTTCACATCTGTCAAGCAACTGCATGATCATTATATTTTAATTATCTGGAAGTGCTAACAAGCTAGCAAACTTCCGTGCAAACTTCAGTTCAAGAGAGGAGTCGTGTTAGCATTTTGAGACTTCAAGAAAAAAAACATTTTAATGATCATGCTGTTGTTGGACACCCATGAAAAGGTAATAACAAATTATTTACACCATGAGCAAGCACATAAAATGTCAATTTATTGGTTTGCTCATAGAAATTGAATAGGGTTTCACACTTGTACCGCACTTTGCAGGCGTGGCCTTTTTGCCGCGTCATCGCCATTCTTATCTATGGTCTTCAAAGCGCAAGCCTAAGGTTAAAACTGTGCACTCATAGCTGTCTCCACTGAGTCATATAGCATGTAGCAAACTACATTACATATTATTTAGGCCTGGAGCCAGGCATGGAGTGAGGAGGCTGTGGCTGGTGTTCATTACATACCCATGAAGGGTCATTTGTTCCTGGGTGCTCCTAGGTTCCTAGGTCCCAGGCCTTGGAGGGTGAAAGAGGATGGGATATGGACATGTTTGACCTGGGGTTCAAGTATCTTACATGTGTGTATGTGACAGAGAGAGAGAGTGAGAGAGGGAAAGAGAGAGATAGGAGAGAGGTCTGACATTAACAACTTGCCATGTGGAGAGGCAGCAGCGGTGCGGTGTTGGAGGGAAGGTCATGTACCTAGTGCTGCTGAGGGTTCATACTGCATGACTCAGAGGTGGACATACAGAGAAGGACACCACACTGAATACCAATGGCATGTTAGACAATTCAACCCAAGGCAGGTGGTTTGGAAAGCCGTAATTCATGCATGGGTCAGAAGATGTATGAATGGAAAATAGAGATATAGAGGCTTTGGCTGACTGATTCTTTCTTTCTCTTTCTTTCTTTCTTTCTTTCTTTCTTTCTTTCTTTCTTTCTTTCTTTCTTTCTTTCTCTCTCTCTCTCTCCCAACACTGCCTCTATCAAGCCCTTTCCTCCACTGCCATTTTAGTGAGAGTTTGCTCTCGGTTGAGCTCCATAGCACTTGAATCCTAAGCCAACAGTTTTCACAGGGGAAGAAATACTCCTGTCTGAGGATGAACTAAACTTCTTATCCTCCTCCAAAAGGCAGAAATACCATTATTGATGCACATAAAGGTCAAGAGGAGCTTATTGATTGCTTGAGAAGGCACTAGGAATTCAGTACCCCCCATTTTAGTACCCAATGCCCTCCACTCCCCCCACCCCCCTGAGCAGCTCAACAGATCAAGATATCACTGATGAGATGTCTGCTGTATAATATAATATGTATAATATATAGCGATTGCACTGGACAGTATGTATTATACAGATGGGATAGAGTATAATGGATGTTAGCGGAAACACATGAGATTATTGCTTGCCATATGATAATAAAAGGAAAGAAAGACTGTGGATGCACTCATATGGTATTGCGTAATCTCTCTCTTCCGGACCTGAGAGCTTTAAAAATGATTAAGTCTTCATCTGTAGTTCTGTCTAAATCCATTTCCCAGCAACACTCCATATTATATTGCTGATGTGGGCATAACTGATGTAAACTGATGAGCAGTCAGTCTGTCAATATCGCTTGAATAGGTCAATATCACTTAAATGGGTTTGCATGGCATGGATTAAACCATTAAATGTTTAGTGTATGATGGCGAGGGTGAGAGAAAGATCACCATAATCAGCTCATTGTAATGTTAATGGTATTGATCAATACTGTAGATTGATGGCATGAGTAATCTCTGAAGGCAATGAATGCAACTTAACTTTATTTTTTTGACAGGATGTAGTGCCTCTAATGTCTAAATGTTTTGCTCAGGGTTTTTCCAGAGTTATGGACAGAGTTTGGTCATTGCAGTTTTCATGGCATTTCCAAAATCTTGCTCCATGATGGTTGCACAGTAGCTAATGAGTCTGTAGAGACAGTGATGCGGAGATTGACTGTCTGGAAGAAATTCCAGCTGTGGGGAAGAAAAAATAAATAAATGTCATGCAAACTTCCATTAAAATTTTTGATTTTTTTTTTTTTCCTGACACTCCAACTTTTTCCCGCTGTTAAATAAATTGTCAAAACTGTCAAACTGAGCTCCACACTATTTTAAAACTCCTAACAAGTTAATTAGCAAACCAGGGTCGACCTCATCCGCAATCATAATCTTTGATGTGAAGTATTTACTTTGTTAGGGAGTAGACAAGTAGAATTTAAGCTATTAATGTTATTTGATCAGCGAGTTGAGCTAGCTGTAGTGCTTTGGATATTGTGCCGCGCGAAGAGAAGCTGCATTTCAAAACACAAGAATGTTGTTTACCGTGGAAATCAAAAATGGTTATTTGCACTCTTGGAATACTTCTTGGAATGCTTCATGTATGGTTGGCTGTAACTGATGTATAAAACTAGTTGTACCCTCAAAAAATACGCCATTAAAGGTTTTAGAGTGGTTCCTGAAAGCATCCCCATCTTATCCACAGTCTATATCAAGCACACTGGCATATAGGGCAGACATGGAAGAACTTGTACAGTCAGGATGCTTTAGTGTTGTATGTCTCCACACACACACACACACACATACACACACACACACACACACTCTCTCTCTCTCTCTCTCTCTCTCTCTCTCTCTCATAGGCTACTTACACATACACACATGCATGCACATGTTCACAAATCCTAATCCCTCACTAGTCTCCAGTCATGTTTCGTCACAAACTGGTAATGTTAAGTTAGCCTCCAGGAAAGTAGCTGTCTGAGTTATGTAACGGGCACAGCAGAGACGACCTCAGCAAGGGTTCAGGGAGAAGAGGATAGATACTTGACTGGATGCTGTAGCCTAATGGAGTGTGGTGGGGCGAATATAGGAAGAAAGCCAGCCTGTAAGGATAGGATCACTGGTCAGGTTACATGATGGTATAAGCTTTGGTCAGACTTAAAATGCAACCTAGGGTGGGTTCCTATGCTTGCCATGGAGTAGAATAAGTCCAACATCTCTGATCATCTTTGTAATCAACACAATTTACAAATCAACAACATACTCTACACTCTTACTCGATCTAAACTGGGAAAACACAACATGAGATTTGAGCTACAGCTATCGGACGAGATTTCAAAGCTGAAATTGGCCTTGTGTGTGGGAGCCGGCGACAGAATCTTAAAATCACTGGAGTTGCGGAAGGTGCTGAAGGAGGCAACCCCACTCTTTTCATGGCATTTTCCAGAGGTACATCGATTGGGTTCACAGATCTTTAACTCCCAAACTAAAGAAAGAGGAATGTCGTTGCCCCATACTGGTCCGGCTGCATTATCTCACCCAGAAGGAGCAAATTTCTCCCCCTCACCAAAAGTAAAGGACAGCTCTCCTACCGAGACTCGCCTGTTCACATCCTCCCGGATCTCTCTCAGAAGTTAGCAAATTACGCGTTGCCTTCAACCCAGTGAAAGTTAAGCTGCGTGAGGCCAAGATCGAGTACAGCCTATACTTTCCCACTGTACAAACTCAACACCCCAGAGGGAGCAACCAAGTTCTACCACAACAGGATCGCCCTGCAGCCCAACTACGCTGCCTAGCAGACATCATCACATATCGGTTGATAGCTGTATACACATGGCTGGCCTACCAAAATGTAAGAAGCAACAGGTGATTTCATGTTTGTAACAGATGTCTAACTTTGATAATTGTATCCCCTGAATCAAAATGACTAATTATGTTAGTGGTCGAGCTGTCTCACAGTGCCAGTGTCTATCATTGTTAGCTCTGCTAATGTGGCTAAATATGCTTACGTCTCTCGCTCTAAAGTGTGGGGCGCAATGTCCAAAGAACCCCTGATGGGTTCTACTGAAGGAGTAGTTTGTTTCTTTATTTCTGCTTGGGTTCAGTTTTACACAGGACAAAAACATTCTGCTTTATGTGCAAAACGTGAACTGTTCCAATGGACTACGGTAGTCTAGTAAGTCATAACTTGTAATGGACAAAAATGGGGAATAGTGAAATGTTACAGGCCACTGATTAGTGGCAGCATGATTTGTAACATTTTATTTATGTCTTTTATTTGTTTTTTGTTTTTATCCTGTGGGATTTATTTTATACTATGCTGTGATTTAAGTTACTCTTTTCCAATATTTTAATTACAAGTGTCCTACTACAATGCTGAAGGATAGTGTAAATATAGTTAGTTAGTAGGAATTGAGCTGCTCCATAAATTGCATGCAAAGCTCTAAAGCTTCAGGACCCCATGGTTTTACCTCAGACTTAATTAATTTTCCCTTTACTGCTTGATATTTTTAATGAATCATTTGATTCTGGGACTCTTCCCCCAACTTTTTACTAGGCCTGCCTCTCTATTCTGCTTAACCAGCCTGCAGGTCATGTGCAGACCATCATTACAAATGCATGTTAAGTGACCAAGCTTTGTTCAAGCCCACAGAAATTTATTTTAAATTCTAGTCAAGAATTTGACTGTAACAAGGTCCATCACTGACCTATTCAAGTTGAATTTTAAGACTCTATTTGGATGTGCAATCAAAGATTTTGGCCCGTGGTCCCATCTCCCTTAACAGAATTAAAATTAATATTCTATGAATATCCCAAATTTCTGCTCTGGATAAAGAAATCTGGATAAACTGGATAAAGAAATTACTTGTTTTATTTGGAATAAGAAATCCCCTAGGATTAGGAAGGACTTTTTACAAAGGCCCATCCCATGCCCCCCAAAACCATTTGGGGGGCATGGGATCGGCCAAGATTTTACATTATTACTGGGCCTCTGATATAAGAGCCATCTCTTTCTGTGCACAGGCTCTTGCGGCAGAGGATCAACCCGCCTGGTTGCAGATAAAGCAGGCACTGTGTCACCCCACCTGTCTGAGTGCACTTTTGTTCTCCCCTTTACCAATCCAGTTGTAACACAGTCCCTTAAAATCTGGACTAAAATAAGACAACATTTTGGATGGCATGAAAGCTCTCTCTTCACTCGTTTGTGTGCAAACCACTTTTTTTGCCCCCTGCCATAATAGACTACTCATTCCAATTATGGACTCATAACTGTATTAAAATGTTGAAGGTTTGTACATATATATATATATATATATATATATATATATATATATAAATGGATCCTTACCCTCTTTTGAACTGCTCAAACTCATTTTTTTTCGATTTCTACAAGTCCACAAATTTGTTAGATCCAATACATTTACATTTCCTAGTGTACCTGATAGCAAACCGATGGAATTTCCAACAGCTATATCTCTAACTTACTAGATATTTCTCTGCTTTATGTGAAGTCGGGTTGGGAAGAGGATTTGGGCATTGAAAATAGAGCAATGGTAAGATGGAGGAGGAGGGGGTGCACTCAGCATCTATATGCACCAGGCATGGTCTTATACAGTTTAAGGTGTTGCATCGCATTCATCTCTCTAAAGTAAAACTTTATATGTATCCACATGTGGACCCACTATGTGACTGATGTAGAATATTTCCCGCCTCTTTGGGGCATACCTTCAGGCTTTGCTCTAAACTGTCAAACTTCTGGTCCTCTGTATTCAAACACTGTCTGATATTTCATGTCAGATGGTGCCTGACCCCATGTTGGGTTTATTTGGGGTACTGGAAGAGGATAGTCCTCTTAAAGGACCCATTGTAGCGAGGTTCATAACCCTTTTAGCATGCAGACTAATTCTCTTGAACTGGAAGCAAGCACAGCCTCCCACTCATGTTAATCTGATCAAAGATGTTATGCAGCACTTTAAATTAGAAAAACTCAGATTTACTCTCTGATGACAATCCATCATGGATTATGCAGAGGATAGGCTTTAATTTCCCCCTTAACTTTGTTGTTTGTAACTCTGTTGTTTCATTTGTGTTAAATGGTTTTGTTTTTGTTAATCTGTTTCTATGGGATTTTGTTAGTCTGTTTAATTTTGTATGTTTTGTTTTTATACATCATTTGTATCCAATGCCTTCTGTTGTCTCTTTTGTGTTTTTTTTGTGTCCTGAGGCTAACCAAAAATTGAATAAACATATTTAAAAAAACAAACAAAAAAAAACGCAACCTAGTCTCAGCTCACTGCTCCTGTTCCAAAGGCACTATTTTTTAATTGGCTAGAATGGAATTTGCATCTGAAATACACGCAAATATGCTAGTTGACTACCATATTGTGTGCAATGTTAAATAGACATGGAGAGTTAAGGCTAGGAGGGAAGAACACAGCAGTGCACAATAGTGTTGGCCTGCCATGATGTTAGCAGTGTCAACTTTATATATTTTCTGTCTCTGCTGTCACCAGAACCTAAAATAGGGTTAGGGTTGGGTTAGGGTTAGGTTTGTAAAAACTTGTAAAGACTGGACAGATGTCTAGGGTTTAGATCTGTAATCCTAACAAGCATAATGAGAGACAGGTAGCATTGAAGTTGGCTGTATCCACCCACACAGAAAAATAAAGGTGCCAAAAATGGTTCTTCGGAGTGATGCCATAGAAGAACCATTTCTGGTTCCACAAAGAACCTTTCAGAACCTTTCAGTTCCAGTTCGCACCTTTATTTTTCTGTGTGAGATGTGTATCACATGAATGGAAGCACAGCTCAGTCAAAGGACCATGTCTTCCCTCATGGGTGCCTTATATTTGGCAGGTATTTGGGTAAATTGGTTCATTATAAATTATAGATTTAATCCCTTCATCTCTTGATTGTCCAAAGTAAAGAAATGACTGACTGACTGCATCTCCAAGTTGTCCTGAAGGTCAATAGAACACAAATAACTGAGCTCTGATGCCTCAAATCCTGTAGATATTCTGTTCACATTCTGTAAACATCTATTTTCTTTTGATTTTCTATTTTAGTCCTTCATTCATCAGGCTTTGATGCGTGGTGCACCTTATGCGGCAAATGGTTATATTTTCAGCCCGCTTTCTCTAAGTAATGATTCCTTGGGCACCTTTCACTTTTCTGGGCCTTTTTTATATGCTATGTCTATTCCACCTGCCTTCCGCTCTCCCACCTGAAGAGCTTGGCTGCAACCTGCTAGGCTTATCAACAGATTGGGAAAAAAAAGGAAAAAAAGAAACACAAACACAGAAGCTGTATACATTACATATAGTATAGGTCATGCATCATTCAGAGAAAATATAGTAAGTTTTTGCAAGGGGAAGTCACGAGGGAGGCATGAAGGGAGGGACGGAGTGAGCGAGGGAGGAATAGATGGATTGTGTGAGCAGAGCACTGCAACAGCCCATGCTCCAACTTGCATTATTCATGCTGGTATGTTTAGATACATTTGCTTCCCTGCAGAGCTTTAGTAATCCATTTAGATTACACTCATATGGCACTTGAATGTAGTAAAAGGACAGGCATCGAGTGGATTGTTTTTGTACTGATAAGGAGATTTTTATGTCACCGCTAACAATGCAGAGCGTATGGGTAGGTGTTTGTTCATTAGCTGAACCAATTAACTTAATGTAAATGAAGACGGGGGTGGTGTTGCATTGCTAGTGACGATAATGATGATGATGATGATGATGATGATGATAGAAGGAGAAGAAGAGATACAACAAGTAAAATATGAAGTGTTTTTTTCAATAATCCTCCTATTCGAGGAAGAAGAACATCAACAAGAAAAAGTAGGACCATTCTATAAAAGAAGAAGAAGATTGTATAGCTCCCCTGATAATAGAAGAAGAAGTGTACATCACACATTAGATCACAGGGAGCACCAGCCTCCTCCACTGAAAGGCTGTTTCTTAAGATGAGGTACTGAGACCAGGTGAAAATAATGGCTGGTTTCTTAGTGTGGGCACAGCCATAAGACTTGGCATTTAGCTGTGTGCACTTCACAGCACTTTATCAATTGGTGATTTGGACTTGAGTTCAGCATTTACAAATGTGTGAGAGTGCGCTGATGCTACAGCCTGTGAGTCAGACCCATTTTCTTAAGTGTTTTTTTTTTCTTTTCTTTTCACTACAGGGGAACTTTTAAGAATGAATACAGTAACTTTTACACTCTCAAGGGGCCGTCTCCCCTCTCTGGATCACAGGTTATAGATCTTTGGAAATCTTTATCTTAACATTGTGTTTGAACTTCACATTATGCTCTTCTTGCTGATCAAATATGCAACAAACACAGATCTGCACAGTACTTTACTCAACCTACTGGTTAATTAAAAAGTTTCTTCCACTAGGGAACCAATCCAACGCTTTGTGGAATGGAACATGCCTGTCTGCTGACCCTCAAAAAAATATGGTGTTCTAGAGAATGAATGTATGATATGGTACTTATGTAACAAGTCCCTTTGGGAAGACATGCCTCGGCTTGTCTAAGTGGTTTTTGCTCATTTCGTTTATTAAATGAACTTCTTACAGTGAGTTAAAAGCTGAGGGTCTTTTTACAGTATCTTAAATACAGTATACTAAGGTATACTTTACTGAATACTAATCAGAATGCTACTGTAGCATTGAGCAAGGTGAATCTTTAATCTTACCATACAACAGCAGCTATCTAGAAATATTCTACATCTTTTTTTATGCCAAGATAAGTCATTGAAAACAATGAAACCGTATTCCAACTCAATGTTCCACTCAAGACCTGACTGACCTGATTTACAGTAGCTGCAATGGTCAGAGCATCATGGATAGGTGTATTTCCAGCAACCGCATCACTGTTGCACACTCCAGCAGTGACATTCTCCCTTCTAATTAGTCTAAAGTATGTGTGGGAGCAGAATCCCTCGTGTATTTAGCACCCATGGCTCTTCGGTTCACATTGGGGGCCCATCAAAGAGGGCTATCACTAACGTGGCTTGTAATGGCTGGAAGCGGCCACTTGTCCGCTCTGCACTAGAGAAGACCCTGCCATAGTTCATTACAATCAGGGCATGTTAGTAGTCCCTGTGAGGTCCAGTGTACTTCTGTGGTATTATTAGCCTCATAGTGTACAACACCATCAATCTGTCTGCTCCTTTATTTAACCCATAATGGTGATAATGGGCTATCATGCGCGCGTGTCACCAAAAAAAAAAAAAAAAACGTTTATCAATTCCTTCATCATCATCATCTGTCAGCATACCTTTTAAAAGATGGTGTCATGTTTTTATTGCTCAGATTAAAAGCCAGCGCTTGCCTTTTAGTTAGCTAGACAAGTCAGTTATTTAGCCATTATTTAGCCATTCAGCAACATAACAGCACCATAAAGCCAATTTACTCCTCTATTAGGTTATGCCCTGATCCTGGCAGTATTTTGTCATTTTGCTAGCATGCAGGCATCTACAGCAAGCCCTGAGACGCATGGTAATCAGGAAATATGTTGATCTGCTATTGGAATTGAAGATTTGTAAAGACAATGCAACCGAAAATCCATGTTGCATTTATTTATAACTTCCTGCCAACTCATTGTAGTGATTTGTTCCCTAAAGATTGCAGGTCTCAGTGGAATTAATGTCAGTATACAAAATACATAAAGGTCTTCCAGCAAGAGCTCCCCGCTAATGCCTGAGGGCTTGTCATGTTACGAGATCGCAGTTCCAGAATATACATTTTTTGGTAATACTTTACTTTTTCTGTCACTCAATTCATGGTAAATACCAGTAAATTTCTTTGTATATTTCCCTGAAGTAATCAAGATGCTTTATAGTGTTGAATCTGTAAATAAAATCAGTGACAGTCATTTTAAATTTGACTATATTTACCAACAAGCTGGCACGCAAGGCCTTGACAAAGTTCTCTGCAAGCAAAGCCATCCCAAAATAGCTGTCCTGAAACAAATACAGCCATCGACATATAACGTTAATATGAGTAAAACACAGCATACATGCTTTAAAGATCACTGCAGATTCCCACAGGTTTTGTGCAGTCAAAAACTCATAAGCTGTGTGTGCCGGGGCGTCTGGGTAAATGTTGACTGAAGATTTAGACCCCGATTATTTCTGTTCCCTCAGCAGGTAGCTTAGGATCTCTTTGAATCTCATCAATAGTCTGTACAACAGGTTCCTGCAGTCTCCCAAACTTTGGCTTTTTGTTCCTTGGATGCTCTTTTAAAATTACTTTTCCTCCATGTTCCAGAATAGTCTGCAGTCTAGCCGCAATCCCTTTCTTATTCCCTGCTTTTGTTTTTCACGACTGTGCTCATTACTTGCATGGCTTACCCACTTCTTCAACTTTTTCTTTTTTTTTCTTTTAATTTAAATTTTCTTGTCCTTTTTTCTTTTTTCTTTTCTTTTCTTTTCTTTTCTTTTCTTTTCTTTTCTTTTCTTTTCTTCACTCACTCTATTACTTAAGCACCTATATAGGTTCTTCTGCATATCCCTATAGGACAAAACATATGGGTGCAATGTAGAACCCTTTTTAATGTGTATGTCTCAGACTCATGGACTATTGTATGCACAGGAAACAAGTAAATGAAAACTAAAACTCAACTATGATGTGGGTGTATGCTGACCCAAAATACAAAACAATATATTTTTTTAAAGAACCTTCTCTCAGCTCTTTCATAGCTGAATCATTTACAAACTAAGAACCCTTTTGCAACCCCTACTTTTTTTAGTGTGTTCTAAATCTTCCTGTGTTTGATCAAGGCCATCTGAACACACTCAAGGCCGTGCAGCTGGGGACCCATTCTCCAGAACACCCCCCCCACCCCCACCCCATCCCCGACCCCCGTTTCTCAATAACCATTTCACTCAACAATGTTTCTTCCGGCTTATTTACCATTTGAACGGTTTTTGCATCTTGTCATGTTTCTCAGACTTTGGACATCTTGAGACAAAAGCATAATCTGCAGTAACTAATCTTGATAAATGGAGTGACATACAAGCATCAAAGCACACACACACACACACACACACACACACACACACACACACACACACACACACACACACACACACACACACACAATGCATGCACACCCATTTTATAAGCTGTGACAAAGCACCAAAGATGTACTGCTTACATCGTTATTAATGATACAGACACTGCTTATTGTGCAATTAGTAATAGTGCTCCAAATGTCAAGGGAAGGCAGGCGTGTAATCAATTCCCCCAGGTTAAACCAGCACACTAGTTAGGCCTCTGATTCAGTGTTGCCTGTGACAGTGAATGATGGGGTGGATGTTTAGCCATCAGGCAGCAGCCCTTTCCCTCCAGCTGCAGGCCTAACCGTTAAGCAGTAGCATCTTGTTTTCTTGTCAATGGGCTGAGCGTGGGGAGTATGGGACAACATATTGTCGTTGTGCCATTCGCTTATTGCAGGGCGATAATCTCCACACCTGTCCTCTTCCAAACGGATTCCCTCTTGCATGTGCTGTTCCCTCATCCCCCCTATCTCTCTCTCTCTCTCTCTCTCTCTCTCTCTCTCTCTCTCCCTGTTCAATAATGACCCGAGGCTGGGGCCTGTTGCAGGGAGAATTAGAGTCACAAATCAAAGTGGGTTAATCAGCGGGCCTACTGTTTCAGGAAGCATCTCTCAGCTCACCGGCTCCACTGCTGTATTTGTTTATGTGTAAGGGCACATTCACACACCAAGCATGTTCGAGGGCGGTTTATTTGAACTCTGGAGCGTTTACTCCTTTAGTTCAGTTTGTTTGAGATCAATGCCCTTTGAACTTGGGTGTGGACCAAATGACCGTACCAAGAAGGCTGAACATGTGGGTCTCAATCCCCTTCCAAGTGAACTGAGGTGTGGTTCCTTAGGAGTGAGAACGTGATCCAAACCAACTGCAGGAAACGACCCCACACAAAACAAAAACACAAGGTTTTATGGATTTAAGGAGACATATGTTGACATCTGATTAATTACTCATACTTGCAAAGCCTACCATAACAAAATGAACCAAGGGCAAACCGCAGTCTTGACTGATGCTCATATTCAGCTTTTCCTTCATGTGTCCTTAACTGGTATGAACACCATAGAAGATACATTATGACAAAGAGCATAGACAAGTCTATCTTGCTTAGTTTAAGTTGCTTAAGTTACAGGGACTGGAATCTGATTTGTTTTGACTCCTTCCTGCCGTCAAAATCTCTAACCTTGCAGGATGACAGTTTACCTGTCCAATAAACAGTAATTCCAATAAATGAGCTACTTGTGAGTTCAGGCGACAAGCTTCTAATTGGGCAGAGTGTCCATCATTGTGGCTCCCTTATACTCCTTCATCACTATGTTGTCAGAGGGGGACTGCTATAGCCAGAATCCCTACAATACCCAGGGAGATCAGTGACTGTAATGTAAGTGAAGTTTTAAGTTAAGTTGAGGTAAGTTTTCCCAACTCAAGTCACAAGTAATTTACCTCATGATAAACTAGGCCTTGTGATCCATCATCACAGTGTTGTCAGGGGGGCGACAGACCCAATAAGTGCTATACCCCTGAAAACCTCCACTGCTATGTGAAATGAAGGAAGACAGCAGGAAGGGTTGGCAGTTGGTTAAGGGAGGACTCAGAGGGTTACAGCTTCGACTTCGGGTGCTGAGAGTGCCCAAAATTACTAAAATGCCTCGACCAAGGGCACCCGACCCCAGCACATTTTCCACTGTTAATAAGTGTTGATTTTTCAGTGACAATTATTTGATGTTGACACGTGTTGATTGGAGCGTTGTTTGTTCAATCATAGAGTTGATATGGCTTCGGGGCGGCTGTTCAAAACTATCTAAAAGTGTTGAATTAACTCTGATGGGTTTGGACCTGTATAAACACTGGCATAGTGTTGATTGTTACACTCTCAGAGTTAAATGAACACAGACAATTTGCTCCAAGGACAAGTATTGGAAACTAGGTAAGATTTGTTAAAAGTACTACAGCACAATGCAATAGTTGTTGTCTTTGTCTTAGCGGTTGTATATGTCCTTGGAAAAACAAAACTACACATTGGCTTATACATGGGCTCGTAATGAACTTAGTCTATAGTTAGTAAATTAATGTCTAGTGAAATTGATTCAAAACAGGTTCTTTTTACGATTTAGCAATGATGAGGATATATAACTGATTGGTGGAATGACTTACACAATGATCCATACTTCTGAAAGCACATACACATCTAACTGTACTATCACCTGTCCCATGCGAGTGTATAGCCTACTGATACTGATGTGGTCCGTTCTGTTCAGCTCTATCTTACACTATCCAAGCTTAGTGGTTGTTTGGGAAGAGCAATACCATACTTGTTTCCCTGCTCACTGTTGTGTAGAGGAGATAGCACTCATCGTAGCATGGGACCTATTTTTAGATTGTTAATCAAGGTAACATGTTCAGACTGACACTCTCAGTGTGATATCCTATAAAGTGTGAGCAGAGTGAGATTGCTTCATTTCAGCTCATCTACCCGCAGAATGACCCAACGGAGGTCAAAATGGGGTGTGTGTGTGTGTGTGTGTGTGTTTGCGTGGTTTTGTGTTTGTGCGTGCATGTGTGTTTTTGTGTTGTGTGTGTATGCTTATGTCTGCACACGTGTGTTTGCGTGGGATGTATGTGAATTCATGGGATGTATGGGAACTGTATGGGATGTATGTAAAATCTCACGTGTACGTCGCTTTGGATAAAAGCGTCTGCCAAATGAGAAATTGTAAATTGTAATTGTATGTATGTGAATTCACATGTGCATATGTGTGTGTGTGTGTGTGTGTGTGTGTGTGCTGGTGCGTGTATGTGTGTACGTGTGTGTGTGTGTCTTTGCCGTTGGTACATACAAGCTGAATAAGATTCTCATTGCTCTGCTGTTGTCATCTGTTGTATTGTCATCACAGCCTTATAATTGGAGGTCTAGGGTGCCACCATATTATGGCTCGTGTCTGGCACTGACAGACAGATTTCACAGGGTTTGGACACTCATACTGCCAGTTGTCAGTGTCCCAGCATAAGAAGAGAGTGTGCTTTATCACAGCTTGTCAAAATACTAGCCGTTGATAATAGCCAAACAGAAGAGATGGTGGGTGTGGATTGGTTTTCACAATAGCTGGACATGACACTAGACATGGCCCGTATTTTCGTGAATCAAGGCATAAGTGATGACGCAAGGTGATGACATCGAAGGTGATGATGCAATTCACAGTGCTGGCTCACTTGGGTGTGACGAATAGAGTTTTGGTAATTTCATGACCAGAGACGCTGGCGCACCGGCAGCACAGCTGTAAAAGAGGTTGGATAAGGAGGAATAAATTACCAGTATGTGTGATAGAGGCTGGTTCAAGCATGGCCAATCAAATCAGCTCCTCTCATCCCCTTCATAAGCAATGCACTTCCCATACTGACAGTTTGGTTTCCTCTTGGTCTCCCATGAGGAAACCGGTATCCTTGTCTGGGTGGTGCAGTGTCGCAAGGCGCAAATATACGACACCCTAAACACACCGCCAAGGGCAGATGATGTCCCATTTAAAGTTACTAGAGATATTGATGTCCTTGTCACCATGTTTTACGTGCACAATAATACGCACCGACAGTTTTATGTTGGAAGACGATGATTCACACAATAACCACATGTACAGTTACAACTAACCTTAGTACAATAACATGTGTTTCCATTATTTTGTTAGTTGCCTGTAGTTCCTTTTACAATTGAAAAGGTTGCATTCAGTTAGTCATGTTTGTCACTATTGCCAATACTGCCAGTAAGGCAATAGTATGTTTATGCCTACATAACTCACAATTCCTCATTATAATCCTGTTTACATGACTAAAGTAGCCTACTTACTGTACTGTGATTATCCAGAGAGAATTGTGAAAAAAAAAAAAAAAAACTTTTTTGCTTAAAAAAAAGACTCCTGTCCTGTTACTATCAAATTAAACCAAAAGTTGCATCTGTTTTGGCTGTTACTTTTTCCAACACTTTACTGTTTCTTCAGTTGTCTTAAAAGTCACTGTAGTTGGCACTGTGCATTTTTCACAGTGAAAGGTGGTAAATTGACAATGATATAATTGTCATACACATATGCAGCCTCTTTGCTCACACTCTTATGTAAGAGCTCCCACTGTGCTTCCCTCCTTCTTTGGAGAGGAGGAAGTGGAGGGGAAAATGAAGCAAAGAACATGTATGGTGGCTGTGCTGTTAGAGGGAGAGTTAGGTTTTACATCAGCAGCTATGCTAAAGCTGAAGCCCAGAACAATTCCCAGATTTTTAATTATTCAGCCTTATATTGCCAGCTATGGGAGCGTATTCAAGGAAAAGATAAAGAGAAAAGAGAAACTGGATGAGAGGTTAGCCAAGCAGAGTAATGACAAGTGTTTAGAAATGGTTGTCTTCCTGTGGACGTAATTCCTCCCACTTACTGCATCTCCCACTCATAGATATTGCGTGCAAGCAAATGTGTGTGTGTGTGTATGTGTGTGTGTGTAGGTGTGTGTGTGTGTGTGTGTGTGTGTAGGCAAGAGTTGACTCTACCTTCAAACACTTGTCTCATCTCCCTCTATTCTTCTGCAGACTAGTAGTTTGGATATTTTAAGCATATTATGGTAACAATGCAATGCACACATAAGGCTCTTCTTCTATGGTTTTCTACACAGTATAACCCGTCTGCCTTCTGTTCAATCAGTATCCAACTTGGAATCAAAAGATGGACAACGATAAAAGGCATGTTTTTCATTGTTTGGGATTTTTTTCCTAAATAAAAAAAAAATGAGTACTGGTTGTACTGCTAACAAAAAAAAAGGTCAACAATCTTGATCTCCCTCACCAGTTAAGGAGGTCAGATGGGGTGAGATGAGATGGGAAACAACTCCCCTCTACAACAAATAACATGGCGAGGATTAGTGTTGACCATGATGTGTGTGTGGGTTTGTGTGAGATGCATTTTCATGACTGTATGGGTATTAGGGCTTCTCGATGCTCACATCACAAAGCCATTATTATTACCTTACATTTCTCAATATGTGGGTCATTGCATGTATGAAGCTGGATTTTTTTGTCCTTCTCTCAAATACCTTCTTAACCAGTGAATATCCCAGATTGAATTCACTGGGATAGAGAAGGGACTGATGAGTGAAAACATCAGACTAACAACAGTGATTTACATCAAACTACATCCTCCAAGAAGGTATAACTAAGCTGTTTAATAGGTAAAGTTTTAAGAATGTAAACAAAAAGGGAGAAAAAGACAAGGTGAGGTTATTGGTCCCTAAAGTGCAACAAAAATAGGTCAATGTTATTTTTCTCTCCATGCAAATGAATCTGTTGATTGTATCAGCATCACCGGCTACACCTTCATCAGGTTACAATGCAATCATCACCATCCTGATGTAGGCGTAAACATGTTGGTGTGGATACATTTGCATGGAGAGAGTGTGAGTTTCATCAGAACTGCTTTTGGTGTTAGGTAATATTTTATTGAGATATATGACATTCTGCCAGTGTTTGGCTTGATTTGTTGACATTTGTTGACAATGCACAGTGGGTGTATTGTTGTCTACTCTACAAGCTGAATAAGTTCATTTTAGTGCAATCCTTACATGATGCTGCTTTGCAGGCTTTTTTTTCATTTCAAATTATTGAATAGCAATGAATATTCAATTGCTGTCAAGCCAAAATGTTGGAAATCAAGGAGTGTCAGTTTGAGTAGAGCTTGACTCAGTGGTTGGTCAACTTGGTATCATGAAAGCCCTATGAAAGACCCACTAAAAGAATAAATAATTGCAACCATAGTCAATATGTGAGCTGAACATTTTTAAACACCTTTCTGACATGCCATCATCACTGGATACCTCACTTATGCTAATAATCAAATTATTATCTTTGTGAAAGGCAGAGAGAACATAGAAATAATTTTGTGATTACATTAGTGGGAAAAAATAGTATATTTTATGAGTGATGGGTAAAATGTTGCTAACAAAAGAATGAGGATGAATGATGAGTATCTCCAATTTCTGTTTACTTTCACAAAGTGGCACATGCACTTTGGGCTACAGTATGTGATGGCTCTGTAAAAAAACATGGATTGTTACCTCTAGAATGACTTGTAAACTGCAGAACCCTTAAAGAACTGCTTGGCTCTATACGGTACCTCAAAGTTCTTTATGTCACCACTTATGATTCTTGCAGTGAGGAACCATGTAATAATGAATAACAGTATAATACTTTATTGATCTTCTTAAGGATCTTCATGCTTGACTGGAACTCACACTGATTCAGTCTCTTACTCGAAGATACCTGCCTCCGGTTGAAGAATGCTATTGCTAACCACTAGACCACCCTACCACCCACAGAGATTTGAATATTTTTAGTGTATGGCAGCTCCCTTCAGAGAGAACCACTAAAGAGCTTATTACAATGGGGTAGAGTTGCTTTTTTTTTTGTCTCTTCACAAAATCAGAAGTATGGCAGGAGCAAGTTATTTTAAAGTCTGGAATGAATTTGTGTGAGAGCTCTTGTGCACGAGTTTAAGCTCCATCTGATTTGTGTTCAATGACATGCAACCTCTTTCCCCTTTACACAGAAGCTTGACCCACTTAGTGATTGTGTCCCACTTGTGCCAGCCTCTGGCAGTGCAAGATTACACTTGCCCCAGTGAGTAAAAAAAAAAAAAGCAAATTTAGAGATGCCAATGACATTCATTTTACCACCAAAACAGACCAAAGCCAAACACTGAAGACTATACCAAGACGAAGTGTTTGCAAAGCATTCCATTCCTAGTAAAAGAAAAAATCACAGTGTTCTCTTGTATTGACGAATGGCTCTTCAACTACCCAGCCATTTTATGTCTCTCACATCAATATCCCTGCTTGTGTTTTTTGGTAGGTATTTGATGCCTGAAAGGTGTGAGGATGGATTGAATCACTTTCTACAATAACATGGCTCTGTCGTTATCCTTGTATGTCATTGCCACATACAGTACGCACACACACACACTCTCACACACACACACACACACACCCACACACACTCGGAAGCTGACACCTTCCTAAAGCACCCCTGCGTCTCTTGTAGGTCAGTCCAACTGTGAGGAGATATTGCTTCTTCAAGGGTGTCCTTGCTCAAGGATATATGCAAGCCATCAAATCTGGACAATCCAGAAACACACACACACACACACACACACACACACACCTCACACATGGGGACGTGCATGGACACAAACAGATGCACACACACACACACACAAACTGGATTTGTGGGTCACATACACAAGATGCTTCTTTCTCCCGTTGATAACCTGTGCTTTGTTTTCACTCAGACTCCATAGCTGCCATCGATCCACAGATGTCTATATATTGCATTATCTCATTGTTGACAATGTGGAGACGTGGCGTGTGCTTCTTGGTACACTGTTCGAATAGCAATCAGCTCGTTCCTCAGTTCCCCAGCCCTCCATAATGTATGAGGTGAGGGACTCAGTTTCCTCCACTAGATCACTGTGTTTGTATGTATGTATGTGTGTGTGTGTGTGTGTGTGTGTGTGTGTGGGTGTGTGTGTGTGTGTGTGTGCGTGTGTGTGTGTGTGTGTGTGTGTGGTAGTCAAAGGACAGCTGTCTAGAGTTTTGGCAGCACCGGAGAGGCAGAAGTTTGGCAAGATAGCCTTTAGAAACACAGAAGTACACACCCACACATTTTCAAACATCAAACATTATAGACAAGGCTGCACAATGACTTAGAGACACGCACAGGTACATGTACGTGCACCCACACTCCCACACACGCACACACACACACACATACAATAACAACCTCTTCGAACTGGGGGAAGCAGTAAGTG
The DNA here is from genome assembly GCF_048128805.1 of Centroberyx gerrardi. NCBI lineage: Eukaryota > Metazoa > Chordata > Actinopteri > Beryciformes > Berycidae > Centroberyx > Centroberyx gerrardi. The sequence goes on along the minus strand of NC_136007.1, from coordinate 8,932,008 downwards.
GGACAAATGACGTGCAGGCAGACAGACTCTCATTTTTTACCGTTTCTCGTCTCTTTGGCCAGCTAACCTTCCGTCGTCTGTGAATGACAGCTGAGATTGAAACCTCCATCAACTTCCCCCCCTGTCTTCCACCGGGATTCAAAAGCACCCTAATAATCTGAGTCCTGCTCTCCCCCTTCTCTTCCCCTCTCCATCACCCTCTCTTCCTCTTCCCCCCAACCCCCCCCCCCCTCCCCGAATTGCCACTCCACTCTACTCCTCTCCAGGGACACAAAAGGGCCTGCAGATGCTCCAATCGACTCTAATAAATTGCATGTAGTCAGTTAGCTGCACGGCTGCCAACTGGCAAGCTGTGAACCCCCTGCTTTGGGAGAGCACTGAAAAAGGATCCCTAAATTTGATTCACCTTCAGCAGCAGGCTCTCTTGAAAGCCGTGTCCAGGCCAAACTAAATGATGAAAGAGCAGAGTATGGGGAGAAGAGAGGTGGGGGGTTTATATAGAGAGAGAGGGGGAGAGAGACATAGAGAGAGAGGGAGAGAGGGAGGTTAGACAAAGTACAAGTAAACAAACAAGAGTCTCTGCTTTATTGAAGTCCGTCATCTACTTTCCGACATGCCATAAACTAAGGAAATGGTCTTAGGGAGAAAAAAAAAAGTGGACTGACTCTAAGAGCTTTGTTCAGTGAAGAGTAATGCCCTTCTAGGAATTCAATCTCAAAGTCTGAACAACACACAACAACACTCTCACTGTCCAGCATTTTTCACTATTATACTACAAACACATACACATGTTTACATGTACACACACACACACACACACACACACACACACACACACACACACACACACACACACACACACACACACACACAGGTATAAACAGATCTAGATGACAAAAACAGATTAAATTGGTCCAGCTTATATACACACTACCAGTCAAAAATGTGGACTCACCTGATTGAATGTATTATGTTTTTCATTATCTTAGAGCCATTTTGATGTAAAGGCTTATGCTTCAATGCTGGAAATTTGTTTCTTAGACAAGTAGAAATAGTGAAGTTGATGCCTATGTATGAATTTCTTTCCAAAGCCTTTCCTTTCCATCAAGGCAAAGGATGGCTATTTTAAAGAATCTAAAATATAAGATAGTTTTGATTTATTTAACACTTTTTTGGTCACTGCATAATTCCATTTGTGCTATTTCATAGTTCTGATATCTTTATTATTCTTCTAAAATGTGAAAAATAGTAAAAATAAATAAAAATGTGTGTGTCCAAACTTCTGACTTGTAATTAACATGCTTTCCTATACATCTTTCAATATAATCATGGGATATTTAATGGTATTTTCAATGTACGGTGTCAACATAATGCCTTCCCATTGCAGATTTACGACATGCTGCGGACAAGCTGTTCAAAATGCAGAGTAGAATCCTAAGGACTCCATACACATCTCTAGAGACTGGGGAATTTATGTCATACAGCTGTGTGGGGATCAACTCGTCTATTATTAGGCCACTTTGCAAGTGCTGTGCCCTATGCCCATATCGTTGAGGGCATGGAGAACATGTGAGATGGGAAAATGAGGGCCACTTGTTGTTGGAAGGCTTTTTGGAGAAACGGAAGTGGGTGGATGATAGAGTGCGGTATAGATATATGGCGGAGGGATCACATTTCCTCCCCACTAAAGCTGTTTAAGAGAGAGGAGGAGAGAGAGAGAGAGAGAGAGAGAGAGAGAGAGAGACAGACAGACAGAGAGAGAGGAACTCAGAGTGAGGCTGCTTTAAAATTCAGTCCCTCTCTTCAAGGTCAGAGCACTATAGGAATAATTTAAAGAAACATGTACCCTTTTCCCCACTGTCCCTCTCAAAAGTTAATTTCCAAAATGCTACACACAAATAAAAATAAAAAAATGCCATAGAAGAACCATTTCTGGTTCCACAAAGAACCTTTTAATATCCCAAATTACCATGGCATAAATGTGGAAAATTTGGAAAAACCAAACCTCTCCAAGTCTAAGCAAAGGAGTGCAGAAATGGTTCTTTAAAGAACCTTGGTCTGAAAGGTTCTTGGTGGAACCAGAAATGGGTCTTCTATGGCATCACTCCGAAGAACCATTTTTGGCACCTTTATTTTTTCTGTGTGTATATATCCAGTCTGGAAAAAAAAAAAAAAAAAAAAAAGAAACATTACCAACAGGTTCATCATTCAATTTTTTTTTCTAAAATATAGATGATCCAGTCTGTAAAAGTATTATCATTTTGACAACCAAGGACTTACCATAATTTCTTTTAATTTTGGCTTGTCAATCATTTTTAAACACTAGTTGCCGTTTACTTCAATGACGAAAGTGTCGTTTTGTAACGAAACTCCTCTTATAGCGGTTACCAGCTTCACGCCAGCGAGCTTTGATGGTGAGATATTCAAATTCAAATGCTTTATGGGCCCTTCAGAATCCATCTAGCACCTCAGAGGCTGATCCAACACCTGTCATGTTCTCTAGACGGCTCCCTAGGCTGTGTCTGTTTAGCAGTAATGATCTAAGCCATTCACACTCGCCTCCAACGTGTTCCCGCTTCCCTTTTCCCCCACCGCATGCAGATAGGCGCAACAGGGACTCCTCGGAGATTGAGATGGATGGATGGAGAGAGAATAGAGGGGAGGGAAAAGAGAGGGGGGGGGGGGGGGGGGGGGGACGCTATTGAGGGAAAGTGGATGGAAAGAGATTCATGTGAAGGAGAGAGAGAGAAAAAATGGAGATGACAGTGGCGAAAAGAAAATAGGAACGAGAGAAAAAAGAGGAAGGAGTAGAGCAGATAAGGAGAGGGATAAAGAGGGGGGGGGAGAGGGAGAGAAAGTAGCGGAGGGAGGTCATTGCTGGTGCTGAAATCAGAGTCTGGAAGTGAAGAGCTGTGAGAATAAAAGCAATTTGCATCATTGCTCCGCTGAGCTTTCCAACGCCTTTCATTTCATTCATTTCACCCCTTCCAGCAAACTCACCACACCATGCCTTCACTCTAAAAACTCACATTAAGGGTGCTGGAGAGGATGGGAAAGGAAAGGAAAGGCAAGGAAAGGGGGAAAGAAAGAGATATATAATCAATATACACTAGTTAGCCATCCTCATTCGCCCTCCTTTTCTCTCTCCCTGTAGACTCAACCCTCCATTCCTCTTTCTCCATCCTTTGTCCTCCTCCACCTCACCCCTCCCCGACTCCTCCTCCTCGCCCTCTGTCTCCTCCTCCCCTTCCTTCTACCTGTCCTCCGCCGCATTGTCCACCTCATCCTCCTCTTCCTCTCTTTATCTTCCGCTCTCGTCCTTTCCCTCCTCCTGCATCGTCTCCCCTCTCTTTCTCCCTCTACTCTCCTCATCCTCCATTTGCGTTTTTCTCCTTTCCCATTCTGTAAACCTTGTAGACCCAGCCCAGGAGCATGTCTATTAGCCTCGGTTAGGGCGCCCAATTGGTTCCCAATATGTTCCAAACCCAATTAAGGGAGTGGTTAACGTGATTAGTTTGTATGGAGTGGTGGACTGGTTATTGTGGGTAGTGGTCGTACCCAAGAGTAATACTCATTAAAACATAATACACCAATAGAGACACAGTGGGAACTCAGCCCTATGGGATGGAGCTCCTATATTTAGCCATGATGCTGATGTTCAAGCCGTATATGGCAAAATACAAAATTAAAGCTCTGTGTGTGTGTGTGTGTGTGTGTGTGTGTGTGTAGTTCAGCATGACCCCCTCTAGGCTGTAATTGTCCCTGCTACCGTAACGGAGCCTGAGGCAGTTTTTTTAGAGCGAGGGCAGTTACCCAAATGCGTCAAGGCTATTCTAATTGTGGTTTAATTGTTAGTTTGTTGTTGTTGCTCTTGTTGCTGTTGCTGTTGTCGTTGTTGTTGTTGTTGTTTTTGTTGCTGTTTGTTGCTGTTTATGGCTGCTGCTTTTGCTATTCTTGCTAATGTTGTTCTCACTCTCAGTGTCGAAGCACAAACAACACAAAGAGAGAGTAATATCTTTTGACAACAACTCCCTTGCGAATATATATTTGTTTTTCGGCCCCAGAACACAACAGGCTCTCCTTTTTGAATCGTCACTCATCTTATTTCCGTTCTGTGGAGCCGCTTGATCTGCTGCTAGCACTTTGTTCATTGTGAAAGCAGATTTTCTGTCACCAATCCTCATCTGAAGGCCAGATCTTAGTTTCTCTGGCGGTTTATAGGACTAGCGAGATCACCTTGGAAACCAATCATGTGCTGTCGCTGCATCGGTTCAAATCAGGTTATTGCTCTTCAGTGACCATTGGAAACAAAACCATGAAGGGAACATGTTAAATAATCAATGTGGAACTCGGGGCAGCCGGGCGGCTCGACATGCCGGTGTGCCCCAATTACCCTCTTCTCCTAGGGATTGATGTGTTTGTTCTCCACAAGTTCAGGTCGATCTTCACTGGTCTGTTTGGAAAAGAAACAACATAAGGAAGTTGGACGTTTCAGCCTCCTCTATAATGCAGGAAAATTACCCTCCGCATGCCAGCCTGAGCCAGTTTAGCCCAGACTAGAAAAGGCCTGGCAAATTTTTAGACGGCATCAGTTAACATGTGACTTATCATTCATGTGAGCAGTGTGAGATGGTTAATTACCAACACTTCTGGTGTTCATGACTATCCCCGGCGGTCACATCACCAGACTCAAACTCTAGCAATGTCCATGGCACGAAAAGCCAGTATGAGACTTGGATTCCTGAAGGCACGTCCTCTTTTGTAAAACTATGATGACTGACCAAACACATAGATGACATTGTCTCGATTTTCTGCCTCTGTCTGAGAAATCTGCCCACACAGGGACACTGACGTAAAATGTGCCCTTCCAATGATGAAATACAAACTTGATGTTTGCAAGAGTACATATTGGAACTCATCAGCTGGGATTGGACCAGAGCGTGGGCTGGGCTTTGTCACAGATTGTGTGTTCAATCAAGACAACACAGCATTACCTATTTCTGAAAAGTCAGGCTCTCTAAGGCTACCTTAATGCGCTGGAGGCAGAACCTTATCACACTGAAAAAGGTGACCTTTAGATCCATCAAGTTTCACTGGCTGAGCTTTCAGCAGGGTTCCAACATACTTTTCAGTAAAAGTGCCTTACTTTTTCCAGACCTTCATTTCTTGACCAGACTGGAAGATTTTGGTCAATGTTGACAAGTCTCAAGTCTCATGTTTTTTCATGTAGCATTCAGTTTGAATTCAATATTTGTTCAGCAGTACCATACACTCTAAAAGCAAATAGTCATAGCTTAAGACTAAAGTTGACTTGACCCTTTGCCTGACTTGACTTTAGTTGGGAGGTATGCATGATTGGAGTGAGTGAAACTACGTTGACATAAAAAAACTCCAGCTGTTAACACCAAAGTGCTGCAGTAGCACAGTGTTGTAACTCAGAGAATTGCTGAACAAAATAGTTAATTAATGCGTTGACTTGGCCACTACAGTTAGAAAATCTACAAACTACTTCCTGGTATGTGGATGTACTATTAATTGGTAAACAATGTAGGAAATTAACTGGTTGTTACTTAACCATTAATAACAATGACTAAATATTAACATGAAAATTAATAATGATTAATTCACCATTTATCTATAATGGTTCTTGTTCTATATATAGTGATATAAGCATATGTTATATATACAGTATATTGATCTCGTGTGGTTAACAGGATCTGACAGTGTAATAGAATAGAATAAGAAATCATCAAGATGAGAAAACCGCACAAGCACAGCAAGAAGCATGCCGAGGCATTGAAAATTAGTTATCAGTTATTATGGATCGTCACGAAGCAACTGAGCAGCTTCGAGGGCGGGTGTGAGAATATAATGATCACTTTGTATTGTCCTCTCCTTGGCAGCTTGGCAGCACAGCACATTCTGCACTCATAAATCTAACATCATTCTACCCCCCCTCCCCCTCTCTCTCTCTCTCTCTCTTTCTCTCTCTCTCTCTCTCTCCGCCTCTCTCTCTCTCTAACATAGTTTATGTACTGATGCTTATTATGACTGTTGTTATGACAGCCTCCCTTGCACTTACATGCGCACAGCCGCAGCAGTTATTCTGGTGATTTACAACCTCCTCCTCCCACAGAGAGAGAGAGAGAGAGGGAGAGATAGAGAGAGGGAGAGAGAGAGGGGAGAGAGAGAGAGAGAGAGAGGGAGGCACACTAGATGTCTTTGAGGAGCGCTGTACATTCACAGTAAATTGGCCACAGTGGCACCTCCGCTGGGCCCGTCCGACAGAGCAAACCACAGCTAGCTCAGGTAGACGGCCCTCCAACAATATGCCTCTCATGGATGACAATGGCGACATTCAGTCAGCTTAACAAGTCCGCCCCCAACGTCATAATGCGCTCCTTATTCCGCCATGGCTGCTGGTCTCGCCAAACTTTTGACAGCCACTTAAGAGTACTTCAGATTGAAAAAGTGGACTCCGCGGTGGGGAGAATTATGCACATGCCAGAATGGCTGAAGGTTTCCACGACTGCGATGAAGCTTATTATCGGGGTGCTAAGGCTGTGTGATGTAATACAGAAGATCATGACACTTGTTATCCAATCCCTGCTGTTACGTATTGCGTTGCGAGGGATTTTATAACAATGGGAAAGCTTGCACAATCCCCGGGGTCAGGTGAAAATCAAAGCTGCACTGTTTTCCCCGATCCCTCTGTTCACCCCAGGGTGCGATCCCTGAACCGCAACACACACCCGCACTCACACAACATATACACACACATGCACACACACACACACACACACACAGGAGACAGAAACATCGTTGAAATGTATAGAGCCATCTCTCGTTTCTTGCTGTAGTTTCTTTGAAAGGGATGTGATACGCCGTACTGAGACAGGCAGTCAGAGAGAGAATATTCTCAATGTACAGACAGACAGGACGTGTGTATGCGTGCGCTCATAAGAAAGAGAGGTAGAGAAGCCTCCCTGATGTTTAATACATCACAATAAATCCTCTCGTTTCATGGTGTGTATTGATGAGTGCAGAGAGGATAGATTTGGAAAGACTACATGGCAACAAGCATCTCTTCTGCCGCACGTGCCGCGGAGCGCAGCGTGCCAGAATGAGCGGAGCGCGAGCGGTTACATAACCCCCGACCAGGGATGGAAGGAAAGCGTTGGGAAGGCAGCACGTGCAGCCAAGGATCGGTTGTGTGCAAGTGTATAGAGCAGAGCTGGAGTCCACTTCTTATTTTATTGCTCTTTGAGGCTTAATCTTAATCTCTCAAGCCAATATGATCTGTTTGAGTTACAGGATGAACAAAGACTTAAGAATTGTGTGTGTTTTACATTGCTCAGTATACTGCCAAGGCCTGAAAAAAAAAAAGGAAAGCGTCTTTATTTGTGTTGAATCTATAGCAGGATAATGTGAAATGAGCTTTATGAAACTCGCTGTTTGACACTTGTTTTGCTTGGGTGATTCTCTTGTGATAGGACATGCAAACAGCTAGTAACCTCAAAAATAGATGGATTATCCTCATTATATGGCAAAACCATAGCAATCTGGAGAGAGATGGTCAAGTTGTATGCCTGGGTTACTGGCTGTTTTTATACATCTGGATTGTAGTAATGGTTTTGGATAGCTGTATTTGGGAGTATATATGGCTTTCCAATCAGCAGCACAGCATCTGTGTGTGCTGTGTTGTTGGCTGGGGAGTTGTGCACTTGAGATACCGTTTTATCCATATATCAATCAGTATCCATGACTTGATACCTGTTTAACCTTGGACACGGTGTGTTCAAGACAAATATCCCTTGGGTTTTCCTTATCTTATCTTATCTTAACCTAGCTGTGGTGTATACCAAGTATTTTTATTGATTTATTTTCCCTACTCTTGTTTGATCACTGTTGCTATAGTAACAGTGTCTTGTAAGCCCATGTGGGTGGGACACCATAAGGAGAATGATACTATAATAAAAAACAACCATCTGATCATCATCATCATGACCATTATATGCCTGTTGTGCTTAGATGTTACCTGAACAGTGTTGTGCAAGATTCTTCCACAGGGCAAAAAGTGATAAATTCTTAAGGAATGTTTCCCTATAGGAGATTTATTTTGCTGCTTTTTGCTTTTTTCTGAAAGTGAAGAAAAATACAGCTTCAGTCACCAGTAATATTCTGTAATTTGCATGTTTTTTTTTTTTTCCACTGCCTCATTTTTAAGGTAATCTTCCAGCATCCCACTAGGCCACTGCACAACCCCCCACATTTCCCTTCAAACCACCTTAAAAAGGCATTTCAGTGTCGCTTCATGATGCCCCTTGTGTTGAAAAAACAAAAACAAAAAGAAAGACATTTTTATATCATCTACCACTGTGACACTTCCTGTGAATGTCAAAACTTGAACTTTTAACCCTCCCATACAGTTTTTGACCATGATTGACTTACATTTTTCTATTCCCATTCCAATTCCAATTCCAGTCCTGAACCCCATAATTGCCGCTCTTAAGCTATACTGTTGTGTAGGTTTTTGGGAAGTGAATTCTTAAACTTGTGGTTGTCAGCACCCCCAAGCCAAGTACGCTACAAACAACAACAACAACATGACAAAACCCATTTAAGTCAAACAAAGACTTCACTGTGCAAAGCTGTTCCTTTTCCCCGACTGCATCCAGTCAATATCCAAGCCTCCAGTTCCCAAGGTGCAGTGGGATGTCAGATCTGTAGCCGACAGGCATAGTCAAAAATGCATGTTCAGCCTCTCTGCTAGGAAGTGGATGTGCCAGTCATGACAAAAAGTTCCCTGAGACAGCAAGTTTATTTAACTTAGTTTTTCATGGATGGATTGCTATGCATCTTACTTTTAGTGAGCTACATGAGCAGCCGGCTGCTGGCTTGACTGTTTTACTGTGTCCTAAATATACCGCCGGGACATTTTACTGTAAATGATCAACCTTTCTGTATTTGTATATAGGAATAAAATATGAACCTGTATGTATTGTGCCTGTATGTGTGTGTGTGTGTGTGTGTGTGTGTGTGTGTGTGTGTGTATGTGTGTGCATAGGTACAAGTCTGAGCACATGTGCAGTGATGTGTATTGGGGGGTATTTGTGTGTATAGTCTATGGATGGAACCAAGAATATAGTTATAGTTATAGTTATCGTTTGGGATGTTTTTTTATAGATATAGTTATAGTGTGAACACAGACATTCTATTTACTGAGAACAATTTGAATCTTTTTTATGTATCTCTGTTGGCATATGAATGAATCTGTCCATAAGCTTCTACTTCATCCTTGCCGTCCCTTAATAAAAAGTAATAAGGAAATTGCTCATGATGCTCATGCAGCTGACTGCCCCTTTTCAAAAAAAAAAAAAAAAAAAGAAATAGAGTTCATACAGCAGCAGAACTACTGGGTACATTTTTTCTTTTCCTTTTTTTTTTTTTTTTAAGAAACTTGCATGTTATGTAATGGTAGCAGCATATCCAACACACTTTGAACTCAGACTCTGCTATGTAATGCAGACATATAACTCCAAGGCTGTGCTGTCTGTGTTGGACTTGATGTGATGTGAGCGCACTGAGAGGAAAGGGGATAGTCTGCCATTCTGGTTGTGGGCAGAACAGATAGGAGAAAATGAGTGAATATGTTATGCAAGAGCAACACAGTGAGCCCATTTCACAAACAATACTTCCCAATAAGACAACCACTGTCAGAGCAAATAGAGCATATATGAGGTATTTTGTAAAACAGATTTTCGGGGGTTGTTTCAAGGTTATCTTCTTTCGTCTGGACCATGTGCTCTCTCTCTCCCTCTCTCTCTCTCATACACACTCGCACACACACACACACACACACACACAGTTGCACAGATAGACAGAAACACACAGCACACCCACCCACCTAGCCACACACACACACACACTATACCCCCTAACCATACATTAACACACCCAAACTGACACATGCACACACACTACACGTCCACCATATCTCTCCCTCTCTTTCTCTCTCTTTCTCTCCCTCTCACACATGCACACACACACACACACACACACTTTCACACTGTCGTACTTACCTCATGTTTCTATGAACAGAAGGAATTCCCCGTTGCTCTGTACTGCGAGTCTTCGGCCTGTACTGCTACTGCTGCTCCGTTTGATTTTAAGTGAACTTCATCCAATATTGAAGCCTAGTCTGGTCTAATCTGAGAGCTAGCAGTGGAACAATCTTACAGCACATCTGTGTAAAATGGTTCCTTTTTGAAGTAACCCACTGCTTCTCTCTTTCTCTGTCTCTCTCTCTCCATTTCTCTCCTGTTTCATCCCTCTCTCTTCCTCCCCCCCCATCCCACTTCCTCTGCTCCCCCTCCTTCTTCCCCCTCTTTCCCTTCCCTCCCTCCTCCTCTTCATCCCTCTCCCTCCCTCTCTCTCCTCCTCCCCTCCTTCTATCTCTCTGTGCCCTTACAGGACTACACATTGACTATGTACTTCCAGCAGGCCTGGCGAGACAAGCGGCTGTCCTACTCTGAGATTCCCCTCAACCTGACCTTAGATAACCGGGTGGCTGACCAGCTCTGGGTGCCTGACACCTACTTCCTCAACGACAAGAAATCCTTTGTCCACGGCGTCACGGTGAAAAATAGAATGATCCGACTGCACCCGGACGGCACCGTGCTGTACGGCCTAAGGTGAGATTTTAATCTGGACAGGACTGTTTGTTAAAGTCCCCATGAAATGAACTCCCATTACTTTTACTTGCTGGAAAACAGTGTATCTTTAATGGTGACCTCATGCTGCACCAGTAGGCGTAAATTAAAAATTCCAACCAATAAAAACATCACAGATTTTTGAACAATCCCGCCCCTCCGCACCCCTCCCATCAAATAAAACTGCCTTTCTCTCCCTGACTCAATTTCCATTGGTTTAGACTTTTGAATGATCCCTCACTTCAATATGTCCCGCCCCAACATCCTGTTTCAACAGGAAATGCATCAAATCAAGGAAGTAAAGATGTCATTTCATGGGGTCTTTAAAGTAACACTATTCAGTAGACAGGATCACATGTGTCATCGTTTGCATGTGCAAATAAACTAAAGTAATGTAATATCTCCCACATGCTCGAGGCGGGAGAACAACTCCTAATGATAGACTGTACTGCCAAACTCAAAGCGCTCTTATATAAACAATATTAATCTTCACTTCACGCTGCTAAACACTTCATACCTCATCTCTTTTTCTTGTTTTGTAAGTGTACTTTTTATTTTTCAAAAGCAAGCAAACCTAGAAAAAAAAAGAAAATATAATTTTTACCAACTTTGACATCACAGTGAGTCAACAATCATTGCTGCGTTGCATCTAGTCAGTAATTAGCTCATTAGAATGGGATGAAGAAACGCACTGATGTGAGGTGCAACATCGCCCCTGAGCGAAAACGATCATGTTGATGATGAAGTGACCTACTTGTGTCCTCATTCACAGGACATGTGCAAATCACCAACTAAATGCTTCTATAACACCAATTTCTCCGCCTCCGCATAACTTACATCACCCCAAAATTATAAAACAAGCAAATTTACCCAAGCACATTGTTAGGGGTAAAGACTTGGAAATGCAATCTTGTCAGATGGTTGAAATAGTCATCCATCTTAGTCATCCATCCTAGCAAATAACACTTTTAGAGCAGATGGTTCTTATTCTTACACTCTTCTCAAACTCACTGTGATGGATGAGTTTCTTGAAGACGACAGCTGTCAACATTCAGTGTGTCTATTAGACATGTACACAGAGCAAAGACTGAGGTACTGCTTTTACAAAACATTAAGTTGAATATTTCCCCCTATATATGCTTTGGGCAGTGATCGCTTCATTTGATATTCTGAATATTTCCACAATCTGAGACTGTTACAGCATAATATGTTAACACGACATGTCCCACCTGTTTCCACTTTGCCAAAAACAAATAGGCCATATTACACTGACTTTGTAAATTGATCGATCCATTCCACTGAGTTTCAACCTCTGAAAGTTATTGTGATGACAGTGCACTTTTTACACCTCAGTGATGTCTCATCAGTTCATTTTGCAAATAGGCCTCTGATGCCCAAACTCTATAAAAAGTTATTGAAAACCATAACAACTTAATGGCCATCATGGCAGCACATTGGCGCTGCTGTGGGGAAGTGAAATTAAACACTGAATGAGAAAGAGAGAGAGAGACAGAGAGAGAGAGAGAGAGAGAGAGAGGGGGGGGTGTTGAGAAAAGAGGCAAATTAAAGGGTTAGAAATCTTGCCAATATTGCTCTCTTCGGTCTTCTCCTTGAGTGTTTTCTCTCTTCATTATTCACCCACTACCCTGTTAGATTGTTTTTACTACTACTACTACTTTACTATATGTTAGCATTCACTGTGATGGCTCAGGTTTTTCATGTTACACTATGTCTCTTTATCTACCTTGATCACAGAGGAGAGTGATTTGCCAGTTGTTCCGGAGAAACACTAATTGTTCATTAAAATATGTCAACCGCAGAAACAACATCTCTGCCAAGGGTAGATGAAAGTTAGGTGTTGAAGTCCAACATTATTTCTGCTCCTGATTCTGAATAGCAGCAAATAAGCAAATGGAAGGGAAAGAAGAGAAAAGGGGTGGAGTAGAGAGGGAAATCCAAGGGGACACATCTTGCCCTCCTTTACAGATTCCACTTTCCTGGACTAATTTCCTATTTTTTTTTTTTTTCAACCTACAACTATCAATTCCATTTTCCTTTTCATGAAATAAACACCAAGGCCTTGAGTTGTCGGCAGCCCATTGTAGAAATATACTGTCCAATATCTCTAATAAGAGTGTCTCTTACAAACACTTTATAACTAGTTGAGGACTTCTCTGCCAAACAAAGGCATGGTAATTGGACCCTCAGGCCTTAAATCATGTATTATTGCAAAACGGAAAGGAACTCTTCCCCGAATATGGCAAAGTGTCCAATTATGCCCGAGTATTCACAATGTTACAAAATGAATCCCTACATTTCTTTTTTCTTTGTCCCAAGTTGGCTCTTCTATGTTCTTTGAAAGATGTTATTGCCTTCAGACTAAATCAGAAATTCTCTGGCAAATGCCAAATGTTCCTGACAAGAACAAACTTTTCTTAGGAATTTGCTCCTTTCTTGTCTGAGAAGAAAATATCTATAACAGTGACAAATGCAGTAGGTATTACAATTAAGTGCACTACTCTTACTGTCCATCCTTTGACATAATAGATGTGTTTTATGTAGCTTGCGCTTGGCTTTGTAAAATCGTGAGGCATTATAAATCAGATTGCTGAGCACAATAGAGTAAACATGCCATCAAATAAAATGCTCAGTGAGTCTTTGAAGAGGTTTGATGGGTTTGTATGTTGTTTCTTGAGTCACACTGAGGTCCATTGCAGCAGGGAACAAAATACTCAAAGTAAATTACATGAAAGCAACGGTAGCCCAGGACGTACCCACCTGCAATGCCTTGGGACATCAGTGTGACATCTGGTACCTAGCAACGTATACCATTCATTCAACAAGCATGGTGCATGGGTCTGCCAGTGTGCACACTGATTGCAAGTTCAAATGTGGACAAAGGCTTATAGCAGGAAGACAGAAAGGCACCAGCAGACTTTGAAGGTCAGATTATATTGAAATAGAACTCAAACAGTATGAATCGGGCCTACGTCGGGGCATTTGAGGTAAAATGGATAACGAACAATATCAGTCCAACTGTTGAATCCAATATGTGATTGAAAAAGCCATAATCACTTGGAATAAGGGGTTTGAACATTTCCCATACAGAGCAGAAGGTGTGACCCAAAGTCAGTGTAATATAAGCAAAATTTTACTCTGGATAAATTGGGATTAGATTGAAGAAATCCCTTACCCATGACACTTAATATCATGTAAGGGTGACCAGATTTTTACAAGCCCCAAACTGGGACATGGGATCTTGGATATTGGGCCATTGCAGCAGCAAGTAGTAATAGGATACATTAAAGAAAACAGGATATAAATAAGAACAAGGCAAAAGGGGGTTATATAAACAGACGCAACCAACAATTCCAACAAGGAAATATGTATGAAAATGTGCAAAAAAGCATGGATTCCCACATTAACAGGACTTACAAAAACTAGTAATATCAGTAGCAATAGAACTCACTGAGACAGAAAGATAATGTAAAGTATGTGCATTAAGAAAAAGTTGAAGAATTATTTAAAAATCTGAAAAAAGTAGTAGCAATCCAATTCTGGGACAGAAATGTGTTAAGTGGTACACATTGGGTCACAATATTCATCATCATATAAAAAACAACAGGGTTTCAGCAGCTCTTGAAACCCTTATGCTTTATGCAAATATGTATTGTGTTGAAGACCATTTAATGTGGCCTACATTTATGATATCCTAACACAATCTTCCAATACTCCAGGTATGTAAGCCATGTTAATACATGAATGAGGATGATAAGACACCGACTGGATGTGCAATGAAATGATAAGACAGGCTTAAATCTATCTGCAAGAGAAGCCTAATGTGGAAGGCCAACTGAAATGCAACCTCTTCCACTTACAAGTTTGTCAAAATCCCAAAGTACTTTATCAGAATTGCCCTGAGTTGTTAGAGGTAAGGTTACCACATGCACCAACCTCAAGCTAGACCTACTGGACATCGACTCCAACATAAAAACCTTTTCAAAATCGAAAAACTTTTTTTGGATTCTGTTTTATCATAAGAAACTAAAAAAACGAAGGGCTTTTTTTTTATGTTATTAGGTGAGTCTGTTACTGAGGAGGTGTCTGATCTAATGCACCCTCCCTCCCTCCCCCCACCCTCCCTCACCCTCTTTCCCTGACCTGTGGTCAGGGAAAGAGGGTGAGCCAAATCATTCCCATACACAAACAGTGCAATGCATTGTAGAGAAGGGAATCTTTTCATTGAGGCCGTTTATTGGAAATGTAATTGGATGCAGTGGGTCCATAGATGCTGATAACAGACACAGCCAGACAGAGAGTGTACAAACAAATGATGAATATTCACACACACATTTATTTGCCATTGAGCTGCCAATTCATCCTAGGGATTCATTATGGTGGCTTGAAGGCAAACTGCACCGACCCTTTTTGTGAGCTGCTGTGTATTCATATGCACACATCTGTTGACATACAAAGTAGTGTTTCCCTTTTTTAACTTGTAGCACCACTGCATTGATATTCAAAGCTGAATCCACCATTTAAAGGACATTCTTTTTACTGTGACTAAACAACAGCAAATAGCAGAAATTGACTTCAGAAAGTAGAATAATAATGATACAAACAATAATAATTGCGTAAAAGCAAATGGTAAGAAATTACACAAAAAATAAAAGAGCATTTCTATAATTTTCAGGCAGGCCTGGCCAGGACAGCCACATCTAAAAGAGGGTCTTGTCTTTGTTCTTTATATGGGTTATTTGCTGCAGGCTAGGCCTCTGATTTGAAAGCGAATATTCTTCCTTGAACTGACTAGTGTGTTCGTGACTGAGGATTAGCAGGCACTGGGAGACCGCAGGGAGACTGCAGAAGGAAAGGAGGTATTCTGAGAATTCAGCAGAGAAACAAGGGTGCAGAAATAATGTCCCATTTTGCAAATCAACATCAGATTGAACAGACTCACCAACAAACTCAACAAATCATATTTTGCATATGAAAATTTTCAAATAACATACATTTCCAGTTAAATATGAATCTAGCTTTACAGGTCATTGAAGCTCACCTAACCAACAATCCTAGATGAGTATCCCTGCTGGCCTAGGCGTCTGAGGGATTTTGTATCCCATGCATCCTACTCCCCTACTTTTCCTTGGTGGGCTGTATGTTGGAAACAGCTGGCTGAGGGGACTGAGTGCTCTCTGAATGCTGTCATCCTCTCCTCTCCACTTAAATTAATCATTTAACTCCAATGCATGCATTTCATATCTTCTACCTCAATTGGTAGAACTCCTGGGTGGATCGTGAGTGCGTGACTGTCTACTCTACACCTTTCCTTGGGTTGAATCCCATCGAATGCTGGAGGCCCATGAGGCCACTTGGCCCTGATTTGACCTCACAAGTTTGACCCAATCCAGGGAATGAGTCTTACAGCAGAGTCTGGTAAATATGGAGGGTCACTGCAGGTGATGCAACATATGGGGCTCAGTTGGCGCAGTTGGCAGTGCTCTCAGGCAGTAACCAAGCAACCAAGGGCTATACTGGGACTGTGCAAGAAATGCTGCTGTGCATCATTTAATGGATGGGACAAGAGGGAAAGCATGAGAGAGTAAATAAAGAGCCCTTCTCAGGCATGACAGTGTGTGTGCAAACAAGCTCATACACAAGTATTCATCCACACAAAAGCAAATATACAGACAAACAGATGTGCATGTACTCACACACAGACACGCACAGAAAGAGACAGACACAATCAGACACGCACAGAAAGAGACAGAGATACAATCAGGCAGTCTTGCACATGCACGCGTACACACACACACACACACACACACACACACACACACACACACACACACACACACACACACACCTTAACCTTTACCTTCCTCACACACAGTCTTTCCTCCACCAGGGGCACTTGCTCAGAAGTTCTACACCATTGACTCCATCTTGACACAAAGATCAGAAAGTTACCAGAAAGTAACCGGCAATTTGCTCCTTGGTTAAACACTTCGAAGTCGTAGAGCCACATCACCTGCAACAAACGCATCAGAGAGAAATAAACGCTGACAAAGACGGGGGACACCAGAGAGAAAGAATAGGGGAATCTATCTAAACCTCTTAGGCTCAAAGAACCTTCCTGCCTCACTCTGAGGGGGCAGAAACCCCTGGGGTGTGTAATATGAAACAGCAAGTTAACGCTAGAACTCTTCCTTTTGTACTTCTGTATTGCTATTAAATGGAGCTCTGATGATAGTCTCCTTGCCTTCTCATCCCACATGCTGGCATCCCCTCTCCTCAACTCACCTCTCCGTTCCTCTCTGCTCATCTCTGCACTCCTCTCATCTCTTTCGCCTTCCAGTCCTCCCTTCATGTAGACATTTCAGGAGACTTCATATTCACACGGATGTCCACAACATCCCATTCAGGGCCTATTGTCCCAAACCTTTCCTTTTGCACTTCACTAAAGCCAGAGGTGGAAAGTAACTAAGTACATTTACTCAAGTACTGTACATAAGTACAGTTTTGAGGTACTGGCACTTTACTTGAGTATTTCAATTTTGTGAGACTTTATACTTTTACTCCACTACATTTCAGAAGGGAATATTGTACTTTTTAATCCGCTACATTTATCTGATGGCTGTAGTTACTGGTTACTTTGAAGAATACTGCTTTACTGGCAAAACATACAATAAGCTCATAAAATATGATGCGTTGTTAGAGTTTAAACTCCCCAATGGTATACGGAGCAGTTAGACCTACAACATTAAAATACTTCTTACAGGTTAATGCATCAATAATGTAACACTCTGAAAGGGACCATGCTTCAGAATGAGTACTTTTGCTTTTGATACCTAAGTACATTGTACTGCTAATACTTCTATACTTTTACTTAAGTACATTTTTGAATGCAGAACTTTTACTTTTAATGAAGTTTTTTTCCCATTATGGTATTGCTACTTTTACTTACGTAAAGGATTTGAGCACTTTTTCCACCACAGTCTAAAGCAATAACACCAACCAAATCCATGTGAGGCAGTTTAAACCGCATTCATGCTCCCATTTTGCAAACCCAGTCATTACCATACACTTCACTTTGGTAAGGATGTTCTCTTTATCAAGTTAATGACAGAAAGACGACAGATGAAAGAGAGAGATGCAGAGAGAGAGAAGCCATATAGAGATTGATTTGAACCCCTAGAGCTCAAGACCATTAGATGAGTTATATCGCTTGGACATAAACACAGACGATTTACAGACAGAGCAGGATGTTGAGCAATTCATTTTTTTCTCCCAGATTATCTGGCTTGCTGATCCACAGGATAACCCAGCATCCAGAAGACATATGAACAAGCATAGAACTATTTTGGCTTATGCTTTCCACCAAAATAGCCTGTGTTATGTATTATTGTATAGCTGCATCATCATTTCACAAGCTTGCTGCCACATTGTATCAAACATTTTGCTTTCCAATATGGAATTACATGCATCGTGTGTACTATATGTGTTGTAGGCTTGGATTTCAGAATTGGGTGGATGATAGGATGGGACAATTGTGTCATATGCAGTTGTGATAATTGCGAAACAGGAATGTAAAAAAAAACTGTCCAGTGTGAAGATGTGAAAACATTGCAGAGGCTGTAGGCCCAAATGATAGGGGATGAAGAGCAAAGAGGGGAAATAGAGAGAGCAAAGAGGGGAAATAGAGAGAGAGAGAGAGAGAGAGAGAGACACACACACAAGGGTGATTATCTTTGCAGTGTAACACAGAGGATTGGACTCAAGATGAGCTTCTCCTCTGGCACAAATTTATCTATGTTGTCAGGTGTGCCTAGATGATTACCCACCATGCCGTGCTGCTCTGTGGCAACTCCCACAGTGGGAGTCAAGTTCTCACACAAGACCAGAGCCGGGGAAAGAATGGCATCCTATTACTCACAGCCTCTTTCTTATGTTCCCTTCACAAAGTCTGATGGACAACATAACCTTATCTATTGACTCATGGCTGGCTGGACTTATTATCCCATATCATCCATCCCTGGCTATTTGTTTTGATAATGTTTGGAAGGGTAAATGCTATTATGCTGATATTTATGCACAAAATAAGATATGGGCAGTAAAGCAGAAGGCTAGCTCCTTAGCCACTGCTATGTGTTAATAGTACAATAGCATTAACCATACTAGCACATATTCTGATAAACACTCTATCGAGGGGTTTGCAATAAATAATGTTATAGATTCAAAACTACTCTGTTCTATGTGCAATTAATTTCAATACAATCGATGCAGGTGATTTGTAGAATGGAATTTCAGTGAGAATTATGAAGGACATGGCACTGACTTTGGCTCTCTGGGTGCCCTTTCCTTTTTGGGTCACACAAACAAGGTGCACAGATACTGTCAAACTACACATGCTATTTGAATCCTTTTTCTGTTATTATCTAGAGGAGTAATCAGAACCTCAAAAGGCCTTTAGTGTTTTTACTCTAAGAACATGATGCTGTCTGATAGTATAATTTGCCTCAGCGGGCTAGACATTTAGATTACATAAGACTTTTTTTTTAGAGCTGACTTTTGGCTCACTTGGCTACTATGTCTCATGTAGTGTAGACTGAAAAACATGTTCAGTTCAGTTTGAGGTCATGACGTGATATTCTCACACAAACAGAAAAGCCATCCAAAATAGAACTCAAATAGAAAAAGCAAATCATATAAAAAAAAATTAATCAAAACTGACATTGTTTTTCCATGTTTCTCCATGCAAGTAAACACATGACCAGTTTCCTATCATCATTGACTGTATTGAGATATTTGCCCTAGCCTAGGTGATGACTTGTTTTTATGTCAGAAATGGATTCTGCCAGAGGAGAAGTAAAATAGTTAGGCCTCAGGTGTCAGCTGTATGCTCCACTGTTCCCTTTTGGGTCAAGCTCTTGTATCTGTCTATACAATCACCCTCCAAGCCATCCCAGTTGAAATGAAGATAATAATCTACAGACTTATTGATCTTTCTCTCGACATACTCCATAGAGTCAGGTATTGTAGATTTAATGGTGTTGTGGCACCTCAGGTGCTAGACATGAAAGCTAGATCCATTTCAGCCTTCCCTAGGGTAATATGATTTCCATTTGTCATTTAAAGCACTTCCTTAGATAAAATTTGTCAACCGAATTATAACTCTGAGACCTTTTTGTTAATGAACAATGCAGGCACAAGAAATATACCAGGGTGTTAATATGGAAATGATTACAGCAGTCCAATGTTTATCCATAACTCCATTGAAGTATTGTTGAGATTTCATATGTGCATATCACATTATATTTTCTATGTTGGATGCTGAAGTCATTAAACTCTTCTTTAGTGTCTCGAGATACAGATTGAATTGATACAGTAATCTGAAAGACTGTCACCTCTCAACATAAATCACATCTTATATTTTCTTTGTGCCAGCGCCTCAGATGCTCATCCCTCTCAAGTTGAGGCTGGTGGTTAAGAGCTTTTACAAGATGGAAAAAGCTTCAATTCTAAGTCAAGACACACAGCAAAGAACACCTCCCACCTCCCCATCTCTTTTATCTTTATTTATTCATATTTCATGGCTTTTCACACAAGAACGACAGCGTTCACCAAACAAAGCACTGTCAGTCAAACCAGGAGAGGGAGGGATGGACAACTGTGTCACAACATTACAATTACTACTGTGCATGCCACTCACGCAAACCCTTGCAAAGCTCAAACTTAATTAGACTTTGAGTTTCAGTTATATATACCACATATTTGAGTTATGAATATTACAGTTATGACACCTTTTTTAGGAATGATAATAAAATAGCAATAATGAATTTTGATTAACTCAGCTGTGCACTGAAATCTGTTTAAAACACTTTCAAATGTGAACGTGACCGACCCCCTGATAC
Organism: Centroberyx gerrardi; assembly: GCF_048128805.1. Classification (NCBI taxonomy): domain Eukaryota; kingdom Metazoa; phylum Chordata; class Actinopteri; order Beryciformes; family Berycidae; genus Centroberyx; species Centroberyx gerrardi. Next base: position 8,911,382 of record NC_136007.1, on the reverse strand, counting down.
AGTAGACCAGGGGTTCTCAATGCGGGGTCCAGGGCCACCAGGGGTTCTTGAGGGGGTTACAGGGGGTCCCCAGCAAATTGATGAATTGTTAAACTTAACCATTATTTCATTTACAAAAAGTTACCGCAATTAGAGAATGTAGAAGAATGATTATTTTGATCATTATTTCACTGTTATCTCTCTACTTACAATACAGACAGTCATGGAATTCTGGACAAAATCATCAAAATTGTATCAAAAGGGGGTGTGTGGCTCTAATGTGTACTAAATTAGGGGTCCTTGATATGAAAAAGGTTGAGAATCACTGCAGTAGAGTATGCATATTTGACAGATACACAATTTCCGGAAGGCCATCTCTTCAAAATTCATTGGAATGTCATCAGGTTGTAATCCCATGTAGTGCATGAATGAATGACATAGAGTTGTCGGCGTGTCAACGCTGCCACTGTTATCTGCAGCCTATTGCTGCGCTGCTGCTGTCCCACAGACTTTGCTCCCTACTGTGTGCAGCTATGATTCACCTCTCAGGTAAGGCCTAACAGAAGACCCGCAGGATTATCTAAACAATGTTCGAACTGGGACACAGGGATTAGGTTTGGCCCTATAATCCCTAACAGACCCCCCCACCCCCTTCACCCACCCCCTCACCCCTTTAAGGCTGCTGCATTTGTCCATACAGTGTGTGAACCATGTAAGGCTTGTTTAGTTAATCATCGTTTCCTGAATATTACATGTTCACCAGTAGGGATGGGATGATATGCTTATCTCACAATATGATTCGATACGCGATATGGGGCTCACAATTTGATACAACAATGATACGATGTAATAAATAAAAGTTCAATGACAACAAAGTATGACTGGGCAGAATTATGTTTATTTCTGAGCCACAAATCTTTCTAGCAATGCCATTGGCTGGCTAGAATGCAAACAACATTTCAAAAATGTCATGACAAAGTGCAAATAATATCATTTGGATGGAGAGCTTGTGAAATTGTGATGGTCAAGCCGTCTCATTTGTGATTACTACAGCAGAATAAAATGGAGCTAAAATTGCGATTTATTTTTCTGCCCCACAATACGTATTTTCACATTTTTGTATTGCGATATATTGAATTTCGATATATCGTCCCATCCCTATTTACCAGAATTCTTGGAGAAAGGTGATTTGTCGTAATTACAAGTGTTTATTTATGGATAATTATATCCCCAGAATAATTTAATTCACCATTATGTTGGAAGTTTTTTTCTTTGAATTTTAAATAAATTTGTAAAACCTTTTGTCATGACACCTTGGAAAGGAGTTTGGTCTCCTGTTTAAACTTCCTTTAAAGCTTGGTCCTAAGTATCTGTAGTGCAGAAAATGGCTCTTGAATAGGGAAGAGATTATCTACACATCTAACTCCATCCAGTGGTGATTCACCTAAGGATCACTAACAGTCTCTGTGTTATCAATGTCCTCATCAGGCTATTAACTTTATCTATATACTGTACATTGACAAGATATGGACCCAATATATTACGGAGGGCAATCCCAATGCAACTATAAAAAGCAGAAGCCATTAAGCAGCAGCATGTGTCCTTGCCTTGAGGATGCAGTTATCTGACAAACCTGAGGCTTGAGATACCGATTGAGATTGTGATCTTATGTTTTCGCGACATGGACCATCAGCTTCACTTTTGCAAGTAAGGGGAAAATATAGGTCTCATATTTTTGTCATCAGTAGAGAAGAACTTGAGTGAAGAAAAGCTTGGTCTGCCCAGTGTGACCCTCTTTGGGAGTGGTCAGTGGTGTTCATCATATGAAGGTGGATGCCTGTATTATTGAATCCCGCACAATATCTTGCGGGTATAATGTATGGGAATAATTCTTAGTGCTGTGTGCGGGAATGTGTGGTCTGAGAATTAGCTGCGGGACGTTGAATTCTTCTTAAAAGTTTCAGCACCACAGGCAGGGACAGCGCCGGAAACCACCACTTAAAGTCCCTGTGAAATGAACTCCCATTACTTCTATTTCGTGGAAAACAGAGTATCTTTCATGGTGACCTCATGCTGCACTAGTAGGCGTAAATATACATTTCTAACCAATAAAACAGATTTTTGAACAATCCCACCTCTCCACACCCCTCCCATCAAATAAAATTGCCCTTTTCTCCTTGACTCATATTCCATTGGTTTAGACTTTTGAATGATCCCTCACCGCATTATGTCCCGCCCCAACATCAGACCCATGCTCAGTTGTCATTTGACTTCAATTGAGCCAAATACCCCTACATTTGATGCCTTAATAATCTGTTGAAGTAATCTGTTAAAGTAACTGAAACGTCAATAACAATCTATTTGAAATACTTGATTTGAGCTGGGATGGTGTATTGAGTGACTGCCCTTCAGCTAGAGGACCCGAGTTCAAGCCCTCATATCAGCAAGCAACCCCCCCTGCTGAAGTGTCCTTGAGCAAGACACTGAACTCCCAGCTGCAGGGCTGCTGCTCTGTAGTTGACCCGGTGCTCTGACCGGGCTGCGGAGGGGGCAAGCTAAAAGATAAATTCCTCACTGGTATCAAAAAAGTCTCACATTATTATTGAGTACAAGTCCAATGTTCTGTTCACACTGTGGCCTGGAAAAGCCATACTGGCCGCCTTCGCAGGGTGTCAGTCAATGCAATGACAAACTGCCTTCTCGTTACCATGGTGATTTTGACAAATAAGAGACTCAACCATTCATTGTGCATTCATACAATAACTGACTTTAATAAATGACTTTTATGTTTAAATATCTAATTTCATTTCAAAATGTTTAAGCAGTTAAATTGTACATAACTTAAATTAAATATGATTCCCACTGTAAATTAATAGGAAGCCTCACAAAGAATTGGAGTATCTCAGCCAAACAAAAATTTTGCATTCTTTTTTTTTTTTTTTCAAATGGACAGTCAGGAAAGGAAAGCTTTTGCTTATTCTCTACTTCAGCTGGAGAACAAGAAAACAGCAGCAGATGGACAACTGTATGTACGTTCATCCATTTTGCTAGACTTTTCAACATTCGGTTTGTTTTCAACACCGCAGCAGAAGGCAAATGTTATGAAAATTCTAAGTCAATTTGCGTTAGTACTTTCTGCCACTGATGGTGGAGTTTACTGTTGTTTTCTTATTGCAAACAGTGAACATCTGGTTTGCCATCTACCGCAGACCACCACAATGTGAACGCAGCATAAGAGTGTGTCCTCTCTTTTCAGGATCACAACCACTGCCGCTTGCATGATGGACCTGAGGAGGTATCCACTGGATGAGCAAAACTGCACACTGGAAATAGAGAGCTGTGAGTAATCCCTTCATTCATTTATTGATTATTTTATTCTTTCATTAATTTATTCTGTTTCTTTGTCAGTGATGAATTGTATAAAATCCCTAGACTGCTGTCAGTGGTGGTTTTGATAGCTAAACATTGAAAATAATTATATAGCTTTTCAACTAGTATATCCTTTTCAATCTATAGCCTGGGCTGTAACTGACCTGTAACTGGGTCCTGGAATTTATAATATAACATTTGATGGGAAGGATTCCCATCAAATTTATAATATGTTCCCTGGTAAAAGTAGAAACCTTTTCCTTTGAAAACAATAGGCTTCAGCTGAGTAAGTTCTTTTAGAAAAAATGAATTAGAACAATTCAAATAAATACTATGGAAGCATTTTGATTGTACAAAAAATAGGTCAGAGAAGGGAATGTCAATTTCACATACTACACTATGGCGTATAGACACTAGGAAGAGTGTTGGGAAAGTTGAGCAAAATAGTTCTGCTTAGCCTATGTTCTGATTAGCCTAATTTGTATTTTGGTGTGTATCAACTCTCTGTGGGTTGCTAGTAGAGACTGGTGTGGAGGAGCTGGGATTGCCCACACCAGATGAGCTACCAGCCACGGCTCATTTGGTGGCCCCTACCTCCATTCATGTGCTATGGACTGCTTTGTGTGTGTACTTTGTGCGCTGTCCACGGTGCTGAAATAGAGCTCTAGCGGCATCACTGAAGCCCATTACATTGCAAAAACCCAGACAATTTATGACCAGTTAACATCACAGGATGTTGATTTTAATTTAAGAAACTCTACTAAGCCATGCATAGTAGTAGTAGATAGTAGGTGGAATATGATGATGCTGCTGCCTAGTAGGAACAAATTATCTGGTGTCAAGCAAGTTGATGCCTGTTGCAATGGCTCTTGCAGTCTTTTCTATTCTTCTGTTTTTTCAGGGGCTTTTCAGCACTCAGACAGTGTTTAAACACTTAACACTTTTCTTTTTATTTAGTGGTACTTGTATTACTTTTTCTCACTTTACCACTGCAGTCGGACAGTATGTTGTCCTACACAGCTGATTGCCTGGCTGCAGGTCCAGGGCCAACGAATACACTGTCTGAGCTGCTGGCACAGTGGAGAGGGAAGACAGCAGTGCGAGGGTGGGGGAGAGAGTGAGGAGAATGGAACCTTACCTTCCATCGATCATCATGGGGAACATGAGATTGCTGGGAAACAAGATGGATGAGCTTGGATGAGCTTAGTCAGAACTCAGTTGGATTACTGTGAATGCAGCCTAATGTGCGTCACATAGACATGGATACAGGTTGACACACTAGACTGTGCGATCGCGCTGGAAGGTCTTCAGCTGGTGCTAGCAGACAGAGAGAAATAGAGCGTTAAGAGGAAAGGAGGTGGTTTCGCCATTTTTGTCAACTGGCTGTGGGCTTGCAGTCATATTACCTGCCACGGGAGTTTTCAGATGACATTGCTCTTGTTTACATTCCGCTTTAGGCTGATTGTCCTCACATCGCGTGACGGCATTCACTCAGTCATCGCAGCATCCCAGCACCTTCATGGCAAAACTCTATCAATTAGGTTGAAAAGCTCCTTCCAAAAGTTATCTAAGGATGGGCACCTCCAGGATACATGTGCATGATTAGCTACATCCTCCTCACATTCTCTCCAACAAGTACTTCTGATTTTGATTCATCCTATTCACAATAAGAGGAGTTCTGAAAAAACAGCTGACTACTTTCCACTGGAACTCTCCAAGAGTTTGCATTTGCTACTTACGAATCTCCTGTTCAAGTTCACCTTCCCATTTCTGCCTAGTATGAGATGTGTTATCTTGCCTCATGGCTGACAAAGACCTGTGCAAATTAGTTATTGGTTTCCCAACATGTTTGTTACATTGAATTAGAGCAAAATATTGCTCAAGAGGAGAGATCAAATCATGGATCCTGACCCATTTTGGATGTCTGCATAAGAAACTGTGAATCTGGATTCTTTGGTGATTTTGAGCATGTCCCCCTCTCCTCCATACTGACTAACCCAATATGTCAAATGCAAAACAGGGGAGTATAAGACCTGGGAGTTGTTGTGTGCAAATGCAAAGGGTGTATGCAGCTCCATCGCTACAGATCACAACCTGATACATCTGGTAGTGCCCAGATACAAGCCAATCGTCCAGCAGCAGTCTATTGCTGCCAAGACTGTGAGAGTGTGGTCACAGAAATCTATGGAGGCTCTACAGGACTTATAGCTCAAGGACGAGAATCTGTTCTGTGGGGTGCGTGATGAGGATATTGGAGGGCTCTCCCACTGCACTACAGATTGCATCAATTTCTGTGCGCACACTACGATTGAACACAACCATGAAAACAGTCTGCTGTGTTCCAAATAACAAACCCTGTATCAAAAAAAAAAAACATTAAATCCATCCTCAGCAGGAAAGAAGGGGGTTTTCAGTCCTGAGGATAGGGAGAAAGTTAAGTCTGTCCAAAGGAAACTGAAAAGGAAAATTTAAGATGGAGAGGATTGGAGCAGCAGAATAGTGTGAAGGAGGTGTGGAGCGGGATGAGAAAGATCACTAGCTATAAGCAGCCAGGCCACATGGGGGGAACCAAGAGAACCAGCAGAGGGCAAACCAATTAAACCTTTTTTCTCAACAAGTTTGACAAGGTGACCCCATGGCAGCTACCCATTTCTCTGTCTCTCCCTTACTGATGACGGTGCAGCTGCTTACATCACGGCCCCTTCCCCCCACCCCAGACTGTTCATCACACCAGAATACAACACCACAGCCCCTGTCCCACCTCCCCAGCCTGTCCATCACCGCTACCCAGGTGAGCAAGTGAGTTGGGGAGGCTCTGCACAGGCAAGGCAGTGGGTCTTGGTGGCATAAACCCCAGCATGCACCTGTCAGGTAGCAGAGGTTCTCTAGCACCTCTTCAACCTCTCATTGAGTCTCAGGAGGGTTTCTCAATGATCCAAAACATTCTGCATTGTCCTGCTGCCCAAGGGGAGATACCCCACCGTCCATACCAACTACACTGACATCGCTCATGATGAAGAACTGTGGCAGGCTGTTCCATATGGAGAGGCCTGGACACATGGTGACAATCATTCTCTGATTTATCCAGTGTTTTCAACACCCTCCAGTCCCTCCTGATTGGGGAGAAGATCAGGTGGACAACGCCAGTGTTTCCTGCATTACTGAGGACCTCACAGAAAGGCCTCAGTCATCTGCGATGCTGTAAAGTAACGTGTGGTGCCACAGGGGACTGTACTGTCACCTTTCTTGTTCACTCTCTACACTTCTGATTTCATATTCAACTCCGGGTCATGCCACCTCCAGAACTTCTCGGATGACTCTTCTATTGTGCGATGCATCAGCGAGGGCAAGGAGGAGTACAGGAGTCTGGTGGAGAGCTTTGTCAGGTGGTGCAAGGAGAACCATTTGCAGCTCACTGTCAATAAGACAACAATCTGGTTGTGGATTTCCGATGGAGCACAAAGTCACCGACAACTGTTGCCACCCAGGGTGAGGAGTTAGAGGTGGTACAGTCAGGGATACAGGCGTGATCAACAAACTTGAACTCCATCTTAAACAATACTGCCCACACCTTTTTAGCTGATGCAGCTACAGAGCATGTTAGTCCTCCACCTCATCCCTCCAAGGCACAACACAGGGCGCTTTATGCCAACTGCCATCACATTGTACAGCGCTAACATGGTCTTATTGCATATACTGTATTTCATATTCTTGGTACATTTTCATACTGTGCATATTTTTCATTCATTTCATTGTCTCATTATCCTTTACTAACTACTCTAACCCTTCTATACCTTTAACACTTTATGTAATCCATATATCAGATACTTTTCATATATCTCTATTCTCTAATGCATCCCCCATTCATATTTCAAATCAATTTTTATTTTATATTACTATTTGCTGCTGCAGTGACCCAATTTAACTATAGGGATCGTTAAAGTTTCATCTTATCTTATCTACTAGATAGAAGCATTGTTATAGTCAGACATATGCAAATCACAACTATGCTGAAAAACAGCAAAATAAAAAGATGCAAACATGACAGTGGAAATGCCCAGAATAGCTTATATCAATGCCCAAATGAAAATGATATATTCATCCATTTGTACCACAATATGTTAAGTGGCCTATTGCACAATATGTTTCACAACAAATAAAATACTGAGATGCACTCTTATGCATAAGGTTGCAATAAAGATGCTACAGAGTATCTCAAAGGAAGCCATCAACAGTCTGTTGGTTAAGTAAATAGTAAAAGAAATACACAATCAAATATAAAAGCAAATATATAATCACATTTAGATCAATATACAATCAAAAAAGACACCATCATCAATTGCTCTCAGTATAATACATCTTTTTCATTTCATTCATCACTTGAAGTTAAGAGCACAAAGAACCACTACGCTTGTCAAAATCTTTTGCCATTATCCTCAAAAAATATGCTTAATATATTTTGAAATGCCTCATCTGGGAAAAGCATAGTTTTGTGCCTCATTTTCCACAAAGAATTTGTTCTACTGTTCTCACCAAGGCTACACCAAAGCTACATACAGAATAAGGTCACAGACTGGGGAAAGATGAGGACACAAAGTATTGTAGCAGTTCTATGTTCACGCTACCCTAATGAGGATGACCTTCATGCTGACATTACTCTACACAATACTGCTTGCCTGTCATCTATTGTTTCTCTTGCCAAGGGGAGCAATGAGCAAAAATGCCTTAATCAAACATAATTGGGGACCTGGTATGCCTCTGGTAAGTTGGCGTAGAGCTTGTAACTGCAAATGTTACCTCATACTGCGCAGTGTTCATTTAAACTACTTGTTTGAACATAGTTCAGTGGATGATGGTAGGCAAGTGAGGGGGAGAGAGGGACATTGGGAGTTTACAAATGAGCATGGCTCACAGCACACCTAGTCATCAGCACCCCAAGCACACATCCCTCTCTTTTAATTTGGTGACAGGAGGCTTTTTTCACCAAGTTTAAAACATAGTGGCAGGGGAGTAGTAACTGTATGCGTGTGTATGTGTATGTGTGTGTGTGTGTGTGTGTCTGTGTGCATGGATGCATGGATGTGTGTGGTTGTGTACATGCGTGTGTCTGTGCTGGCATACATGTGTGCGTTTCATTTTATGTGGAGTTGAAAATGCGATATGTCTGGCTGATGAAAGTGTGAAAAACACACAAGCCCCCCTTCCGTTTCATCTGTGCTCTGGGAGTCGAGGGGCTCGTGGAGCTGCAGTGTGACGGGGGTCTCTGCTGATTTGGACTGTTTTAGATCTGGTCTGTTGCCTTGATGACTCCACTCAGTGGTCTGGACTTTTTATGCAGCTGTGTTCTTTCTCCTCTCTTCTCTAAATCCCTGAGTGTGGCTGTTTTTCTCACTCTATTGGTCTCCACGTGTGCCTCTCTCTCTCTCTCTCTCTCTCTCTCTCTCTCTCTCTCTCTGTCTCTCTCTCTCTTCCTCTGTCTCTTCCCCACATTTGCCATTGTCATAATTTCATACTCTACTCTTTCTCTGTCTCCTGGCTTGTTTCCAGTGAGTTTGATTGCTGCAATGTCTCCTAATACCCCTGGAATTGAGCCACTGAATGATGTCTGTGATTTAACGAGCTTTGACAGGTTGAATATAACTTCAAGCACTTTCAATTATGGATCAGGCTTTCATTCCTTCATGCTGACCTTTTCTAATTCTTTTAGACAAAAGTTAAATTGCTGACCCTGATTTAATTAGCAACTTTTAATCAGGGAATAACAAGCTGTTTCAGCATGGTTGTTGCTGTATCAGCATGGTTATTTTGTGCAAAGAGGGATGGACCTACCGTATTGTTTTCATTTCCACAAGAAAGTTCATTCGTCTGTTATAATTATCAAATTACCATACACAAAAGTCTCAATAGAATATTAATCATGTTGAAATTTTCCTTGTTTCCCAACCTGCAAAGGTCTGTCGCCTGTTGAATGAAAGAGAATTCAGGGAACAGAAACATCACAAACACCTCAAAGGGCACATTGAAAATTACCATTGGACTGTCCCTGGAGAAAAGAGCATGAAATGTAAGAAATAATGCCTTTCAAGGAGCTCCTCTGTCTGCTTGGGTGTTTACAGGCAGAGTTCCTTTTGTAAACTGTGCCTCACAAAATCAAGCTTGATTTCCTAAGTTTAGTGACAGCTTGGTCACTGTCTTTTGTCGATAACATTTAATTGCTTTTCATGTAACTAAACAGTTATTGCATCATTTTATAAAACATGTTTGATACATTTGTATAGTGTATGTATGGTTGCCCTTAGGCACCGTCACTTCACGAGTTTCAGTAGCCCATGCTTCCCAAGCAATGGCCACTTGTTACCAATCACCTTAGAATTACACTGGCAATAAATAAATAAATAAGGGCCCTAAACTATATCATCCTTAGTCTTCTGCTTAGACTGTTTAATAAGAGAGCACTGCATGAGGATCTCAGGCTGTGTTTGGGCTTATAAGGGGTTAAAAGCTCAGAGATAGTGCGTTATATGTGAAAAATAAATTTTTAAATTCAATTCCAAATTGTAAAACATATGGAATAAAGCTCTGAAGCGGGGCTGTTAAACTAGTCTTGTTATTTATTTATTTTCCAAAACTTGGGAGAGGTAAGGCAATTTCAAGATTGGTCTGTAATTGTGTAGGGAAAAAAAAAACTGATGACAATAACAAACCATTTCCAAGACTTCCTTGAACTCTTGGAAGAGAGCAGAATATCAATGGGACAGTTAGAAGGCTTCATCTTTGATATGATCTCGACTATAATCTGCAGAGACAAAATCAAATCATCTCCTCAGTATGTGAGGAGATGTCACGGTCTGTGTAATGCCTATATATATATATGTCACCAATAGTTGTGGTAAATGCTAAACTCTCTCTGTAGTCTAGAGCGCACTTAAGACACAACACAATTAGTGTGTTGTGATTATTCTGTCTGGAGTAAGTAATCCTTCTCCTGGGTGTCATTTGAGAGCAGTGTAATACTGTACATCCAACATGACAGCACACTCATTCTCTTCTTAGGAAGATTAGTTTAATGATCAAATGTGTTTGCAGTCCCTCCAGGATTGAAGCAGCTTTTTTGGACCACACTGCAAAAAGAAATATCTATCTGAACAAGTCATTTAATCTAGTATTGAGTCAAACAAGTAAATAAATCTGCCAGTGGAGTAAGATCATTTTATGTTTCCAATGCAACAAAACTTATTTCAAGATTTGTCCTGTATCTAGACATTTTCTTGATATTGGTGGAATGATCTGCCATATTCTAGCTTTATTCTATAGTAGTGTGGCCAGTTCTGAACCAGAAGTTGTACCCCTCACCTACCCTCTTTAACAATTCATCCTCCAAGGAGAAGCTCCAGACATTGTGTTAACTCTTGTAGCATTGTGTGTCGGTTCTTCGATAAACATGGGCTATAATCGATCAGCTATAAGTGATCAGGATTACTGCCCCTCTGGATATGAGAGCCAACATTTACGTAGCAGGTAAAGAGAATGCCTCTTTGTTTGCAAGGAGTCTGTTATCTATCATGCTATTTTTTTACTGCTAGGACTTGATAAGAAGAACACTACTACTGATATATTTTTATTATGAGCCAAGGTAGATTTAACCTGGACCCCTGGCCTGAATACCGCACTACCTCAACTGATGTTCAGCAATATTGCATGAGCGCTAGGTTTATGACCTTGCAAGCCAAACTCCTGTCAGCCTACATTTGTTTTGTTGCTTCTTGCTCAGCCACTCTATAATGCATACATAATCCAGGGCTTCAGCTAGTGCAGTAGGCCACACAAGACTTTACCTCAGTGAAATGAAAGACCCTCCTTGCATTATTGAAAAATGTCAAACTCCTGATGTTCTGGGTCACTGTTACAGTAATGTAGTTTACAATGTATATGCACTGCGGTAGCTCCACCTTCACAGTAGGTTGGTTCTAGTAAAAGTGGATGCAACATTGATTTCACAAGTATAGCAGCTGTGCACCCCTTCAATAAATCATAGCAGAGGGAACAGTCACTCACCCATTAAAAGCAGAACACTTCACAAAAGCTTTTTGACATGAATTGCTGCTTTGGGCCCATACATATGTAACTGTATGTCTTATAGTCAACCCTTCAGGAGACAGCAAAATAGGTACATTAAAGTAAAGCTGTTTTGAAAAAGAGACACACAAAAATCCCAGACACACTCACCCACACATTCACATCCACACACATGTACACACACATGTACACGTCCCAGTTTTTTCTGTATATTGAGAGTGGCGTGCAGGCCACATTATCACTGTTATTTCACACAGTTGTCAGTGCTGTCGCAATGAAACTATCATCTCATCACAGCATCCCTACCAAGTAATAGTTATATTTTCTGCACCAGCGATCCACATCATATGGACAGAGCCTCCACCGCTCTCTCACTCGCTATCTCTGCCTATCGGAGCCCATTTTTAGAAACTGCAAACATCCTCTGGGGTGTGAACGGTTTGTACACTGAGGTTTGTGTGGTTTATTTATTTATCTAGTTTGGCTTTAGATGTTCCAGTCCCTGTCCAGGCATGCAATCAGCTGCAGCTTACTGTGTACCGCAAAAGTTTGGAGACATTTTTTAATTGGACACCAGGAATAAGATTAAAGTGGCTTTGAACTGTGTGGAATCAAAAATTCATCTGAGCCATATTTAAGAGCGGAGGAGTCTCCTTAGCACACAGAGGGGAGTAAGAGGCAGGCTGTTGTTCAGGATTTTGATTTGACTTGTCCCTTTGTGTATGTGTGTGTGTGTGTATATGCCTGTGTGTGTGCACATTTGTGTAAACACTGCACAGTGCATCTATGTCTGTTGATATGCATTGAGTTTGCATGAATTCCCTCTTGTAAACCGTGAAAAGAGCAAGCCTTCCCAAACCATGCATTGTTAAGGTTACAAGTCTGGTGTTAGCCTTTTTAATGTATGTATGAGGTGTCTCTAACTCACAGCCCCCTGGACTCCTTGTGTTCTTTGTAAACTAATCCGGGGGCTTAGTTGTTAGCGCAGCATTGAAATTTCACAATTTTGGTATTCATGGTAAATGAATCATGGGAGTTGTGGCATCTTTTGATCTTAGGTTGCTGTTTTCTTCTGAGGCTTGTACACCATTGTATGTGTGAAAAGCCATCTGTTCTCATTTTGATGCGAAGGAAATCGGATCAAAAGGCTTTTTGTTCCTATTGTTGTTGTTGTTATTGTTGTCAATGCTTTTGCATGGCTCGTAAGATGTATGTCACTATCACAAAGGTGTTTATTGCATATTGGAAAAAGTAGACTATTGTCTGACTTTTTTACAGGTATAGGGTGTTTCACAGACCCCTTTATGACTGAAAAAACCTTCTTTATCCCTGATTGTGTTTTGCCCAGAGCAATATCAAAGCCAGCATTTTATCTCCCTCCAAAATCCTCTTTGCCCATTAAAACAAATCAATTGAGACATTATTTCATAAGCTTTATAAAAGGGCCTGGAGTCAGATTTGGTCAGGAAGATATGCCAGAGTCCCAGTTAAATAGCTTTAGTATTGTATTGCTATCTCCTCTGATGCTATCACGAACAATTTCATTTATTTTTAGCCTGTCAACGTTCCCAGACTTTGGAATCCCTGAGAGAAGACTTTGTGCTAGCGTAAAATATGTATTGTCATATCCATAGAGTTTATACTGAAGGCAGCCCGTGTTTTACTGGTTTGAGTTTGCATCTCTTGCCACTGACAGAATCAAGGAAAGCCTGCCAGTGGGAGTATTCTTCTTTCTTCTCTCTACCCCCACATTTATTTTCTTTCTCTTGTTTCATCACTTTTCTAGTTCATAGATATACTTTAGAGTACCTCCCTCTTGTTGTCTGTGATGTATTAAATATATGGGAGATGCGCTCTCTCTCTCTCTCTCTCTCTCTCTCTCTCTCTCTCTCTCTCTTCCAGTTGATGTCATGCAGGCCATGAATCAGGAAGATCCATTTGAGCCAAATGCCGTGAAGTAATAACTATGACAACAAATTGAGGCAAAATATAATTTGCAAAGTCAGGCTCAATGACATAGAGACAATGGAGTTAAGTGGATGGGAGCAGCTCGACCAACAAAAACACAAAGACCAGAGCAGATCTTTAGCAAAGACTATTTGATATGTGTATAGTTTGTGCATTTACTGCTCTTTACTGGAAATGTGTGTACACAGGTCTGCTGTTGTATGCTGGCAGTTACAAATGATGTAAATAAACTATTCCTGTAAACAAACAGGGCGTAATTGTCTCCTAGTCAGATTTAGCTCATTGCTGTCATCAAATCACCTGTCATTTCTTAATAGTGTTAGAATCATTAGGTGTCAGTTTGTATTCTTAAAGAAGTTTTATTTCCTCCATTGGAATAAATTTAGATTTTTAGCTTATCATGCAGGCGCAGCTTTACTATAACAAGAACAGCAAAGTTGTTTCGGGCTCTGTGAGGCTGGCTCCTACATTGAGAAAAAAAAGTTTGGTCGGACCTAGGTAGATTGTCAGTGTTAAAAGGTGTACCGGTGAAGGGAAAGACAGGTGGTGGTGTAGCCCAGTTGTAAGCATTTTAAACTGATGTTTCAAAGTGTGAGGCGTGCCTCCACATGCCCCCCTGTGGAGGCACGCCTCACACTTTAAAACATCAGACGTCCAGAGGGGTGCGGGCACACGGAAGAGATGGTGAACCCACTACTTGATGTGAACGAATGTCTATGTAAGATATCTACATTTATCTAAATTCAGAGACTCCAAAGATGCTTTTAAGTGCAATTTCAGGAAAACTTTCCAGAGATGGTCTCAAAAACAATCACAGGAAAACTTCAGGTTGCAGCCAAAAGCAATGTCACGGTCATGCAGTGCAAAATGCAAAGGGAAAAACACAACTCTTACCAGTGACTAAGCTCTAGCCTAAAAAAATAGAAAACCAACCTGAAAGATTAAAGCTATGTGTGATGAGACCTTCAGTCGAAATCTGAACCAAAAGATTTTACAGTTCAGTGTGCACCACATTTAAACTTAGGTTGCTATACACATCTCACTTATGTCTACATGTAGTTAGCGACAAGGCATCTTGCATTACATTTCAAGACAACATATTTTAATAGAAACTTGTGCAAAATGCCATGTAGCAAGTTAACGCAAGATGCATTTTCTCAAACTATATACTGTGTGTAGATGTGTTGAAAATAGCACATTGTTTTTTAGAGAGTAGTACAAAGTGGGAATATATTTGAATGTAGTGAACGGCCAATTCCATTGCTAGTCATTAGAAATAGGAGAAGTCATAGTGTGAGGATGTTGGAAGCAGTCACTGAAGAGTCTGCTTTAATAATTCATGGCAACTAAATAGGTCACACAAGTATTAATTAAGGAGAGCAGGGCATGGGGGAGAGAGGAGAAGAGAGAAAAGAAGAGTAGAGAGAGGGAGAGTGAATAGGGAAAGACGGGTGGACAGAGATAAGAGTGGAGATAACAGAGAGAAGAGAGAAGAAATGTGCAGAAAGATAGAGAGAGAACTGTAATCAAATGGAAAGAAAAAACAGTGGTGGGGAGGAAAGGGAGAGAAGGAGAGAACAAGTGAGAGTAGAAGAGAAGGAGAGGGAAGGAGAGAAAAGGAGACAAGATGAGAGAAGAAAGAAGAGAAGAGGAGAGAGGGGAGTGTGGTGAGGAGGCTTGTATATTCAGGACTAATCAATGAGACAGTGTGGGAGTTCCCTCTGAATTATTCTGTCAAACATCCCTTTATTCTTGATCCAACCCCATGCTTCCGTCACCACCACCCCCACACACATATACATATTTGTGCAAAGCAAACACACTCTCATTTTCTCGCTGTTAAATCTGTCTTTCGTCAACATACAACATACATGTAGTAACAATCACACACTGTAATACAAAAAAGAATCAACTTCCACACATGCAAGCAAAATGATATAGCAATATCAATAATACACCGACACGCATGCAAACACGGCAAAGAATATCAGGATATCTCAGCAAACATGCAGTGGTTGTAGCCATCAGAAATTATTATTATGTTGCATGTTGAGATAAAGCAAAACATTCCTAATTCTTGTTTAATCTGTCTCCTGCTGTTTAGTTAAAATGGGATACCACACATGCACATGCACTGCCTTTGGACACACCCGATTGAATGTACTATGTTTTTCATTATATTAAAGGCATTTTGATCTAAAGGTGTATACTTAAATGCTTGAAATTTGCTTCTTAGACAAATATTAGTATAATATTATAATATATTACTATAATATTATATAGTGAAGTTGATGCCTATGTATTAATTTCTTTCCAAAGCCTTCGCCTTTCCATCAAGGAAAAGGGTGGCTACTAAATCTAAAATATGAGATAGTTATTCTAAAATGTTAAAATAAAGAAAAATGTGTCTCTCCAAACTTTTGACTGGTAGTGTACATCAGTAATCATCAAACTTAGTGTTACAAAACCATAAAAATCTACTTGCAGACTTAAGTTGCCCTTCTGTTTGGAAGACAGAAAAACATGTCCGTTTTATGATTTAAAGCAACAATATGCAACTTTTTGCCTTGAGGCAGCAAAGTGTATGGCAAGTCCTGCCCTCCTCCCCCTCAGTTGGGCAAGTTCACACTCCAACACGTCAATCATCTTGATTACCTGTCAGAGGAACTCTGGGGGATTATGTAGCACTGCTAGCTTGCTATGTAGAAAATGTAGCAAATTGGCTAGCATCCTCTCTGTCAAACAGTCTACAAGCTAGTTTTGTGTTGCTTCTCAGCCCTTTCGTCTCCTTCAGACAGCGCCAGTGTGGAAAAGCCACTGCCGTCATCCATGTTTTTGAACGAGCTTTAGCTTCGCTGTGCTTTCTTTACTTACTGCTTTCCGCCATTGTTTTTGTTGCTATGATTTCCCTGCACTGTAGCCGCTAGCCTCACCTTGATAGTGACAACCCAGCTCAATGCTGGTCACACAAATACAATATCCCCAAAACAAGCAAAAGGGGGGTTAACACAGGATCCCAGGTGAAAAGTAAGCTACTGAACTGGCCATCTGCTTTTGGCTGATCTTTGGTGCCAGGTGATGTTACCACCTGTTGTGCTCTATTAAAGGTGACATCACCTGGTACCAAAGACCAGCCAATAGCAGATGGCTAGTTCAGTACCCTACTTTTCATCATGTCAGGCTTCACCACAGATTTGGGTTTGGGGTTTCGTTACTCTTTAATGTTATTTTAATGTGGAAAAAGTTGCATATTGCTGCTTTAATTGACTTCCATGTAGTTCGGCACAGTTTCAATGGTGAGGTGCCCCTCTGTAGAAGTGCTCTAACCCCAGCCGCCTCCTGCCTCTCCTCATCTCCTCCTCCTCTTCTCTCTGAGCTCAATGCTCTTATGCCCTGAAGTCAGCAGACATGACAACTGCACCCGAGACAGTAGGCAGTGGATTATGCAAGAGCCC
Organism: Centroberyx gerrardi; assembly: GCF_048128805.1. NCBI lineage: Eukaryota > Metazoa > Chordata > Actinopteri > Beryciformes > Berycidae > Centroberyx > Centroberyx gerrardi. Next base: position 8,894,535 of record NC_136007.1, on the reverse strand, counting down.
AGTTTCATGGTCTAATGAAAATTCCCTACTTTTCTTCTTCCCTTTTTTTTTTACAGGACATGTCATCAGTTATAACTACAGTGTACCATGTTACTCAATCATTTATTGCCCCTGTCCACCGGCCGCTTAGCTGTCCATGTCTCCACTTATTTGGCTAGAATGAGAGCAAAAGCGGAGGGAATAGCTTTGCTTCAGATGAATATTAATGGATCCCGCTGCTCATCCCTTCACGGATTTTATTCGGTTTTAGTGATGAAAATGGAAAAAGTTTGGTATTTATTCACTCTCACTATTGGTATTAATTATTGAGTGGCACATGGGACAAAACATAATAAAGTTGACTCATATGGTCAGTCACATATATGCAGGACTCCCTCAGCTATATTGTGTGGTGGGACACTGCTGTATGTAAAACCTCAAGCTAGTTTAATAATTTAGCATTTTACAGTCTTTAAATGCTTTTTCATAATTCAGTTATTGTCAATAATGTATCTGCAGTACCAAGACATCAATTTTGAGGTGTAGGTGTAACTTAGGTCTTGACGATGATGATGATGATGATGATGATGATGATGATGATGATGATGATGGTGATGAGAACTATAATAATCATGATGTTAGTGATGAAAATGATGATGATAATGATGGTTTTCTCTTACTACTTGCCATAAATCAACAAAATAAATTACCCAACATGTGCTTCCTTGTTTGAGTCAAGGGGTGCTATTACATGGAGGAGTCAAGCAATTGTCAATAGCATAAAAGTGGATCATGGGACAAAGAGCACAGGACACATTTATGCTGGTACTTGAAAAAGTGTCAAAGCATCAAAAAAAAGGTTTTTGAACCACTTCCATTAACTGAATAATCATGAGATAGTTACACTACTTTAGCTTCATGGCAATCAGATATGATTTTCTATGTCAAGCTCACTGACTCCCATTCATTCCCACCATTCTGGCCTAAACGTGGATGACACCTACTGAATTAAATGCAAAGAATTGTGGGATAGATGTGTCTGGAAAGGTTGGGTAGATATATATATACATATATATATATATGTATATATATATATGTATATATACACATTTCATCAGGGTACACACTCATCCTTTGCCTGTGGATTCCCACATACTGCATAACCATATATTTAGATGGCCAGTAAACCAAACATAAACATCTATTTTGTATTTTTGTTAACCTGTCATGATATTAGCTGTGTCGAATTTTACATGTTTTGCTGTGTCAGCTGTCAACAGACTGTAAAAAGGTAAAAAAAATGACAACTTTGTGATGTTGATCAATTAATAAACTGTACCCCACACAAGTACCGGAGGGGCCATTACTGTGAATACATAGAAACCATTGTCAATCATTCTCTTGATGTGTGTCCCCCTCTCAGATGGTTACACTACAGATGACATTGAGTTCTACTGGCGAGGAGGGAACAACGCCGTGACGGGGGTGGAGAGGATAGAGCTGCCCCAGTTCTCCATTGTGGACCATAAGCTCATCTCCAAGAATGTCGTCTTCTCCACAGGTAATGTTCTATACAGCTCTGAACTGGCCAACACATGAATCACCCCAGTGATAAAACTGACTCGGTCTTGTGTTAGTCTAATCTAGATGTAAAGTATACAGTTTACATATCTCCTTCCCCGCACCACTATTCTTTTCTGAAACCCAGTGTGAGAAGAAATTCAATCCAAATTGCAGGAGCCTCTGCCAATCATCTGTGATTTATTAAATGGTAACATCCATAAATCATGTTCCTTTCCATAAGCATAAGGGTCTGCTTTTTAGTGACAACTCATTTCTTGGCAGAACCAGCCTCTGCACTGCGAAGAAATGCCATTTTAAATTAGTCATTATTGGTCATTCAGCATGCCATAGGCCAACCTAGACCACAACACACTGCAGAGACTGCAATGTGTTGTGGCCATGTGTGTGTGGGTGTGTGTGTGTGTGTGTGTGCATACCCCCCCTTTCCCTTCTACCTCGTGTATATCGGTAAAGTGGTTCCATTAATAGGTCAGACTGAGATCACGGTCTTTGATCTCACATGTCATTCTGAAATTGACTTTCCACTGACTGGCTAGCACATACACCACTATGTACGAAATCTTATGACCTCCTTCCAAATATGATGTTGCACCCCCTTCTAAACAAGCCATGTCTAAATTGCCTCAAGATAAAAAAATCTCTTTTTAACCCATCTCCTCCCCTTTGTTTTGTTTCTCCAATGGATGCAATCAATAAGGGATTACAGATTTCAGATGGATTAACCTGGCTAACCAGTTTATTTCATGGGCAGATAAGGTGGTCCTGATATTCTGTGCACTCAGTGTATTGTGTAACATTGTGTGTGTAGTAGTATCTCATATCTACACACACTTTACTGTTTCCCTTCATTTCCATTAAAAAAAAAAACATTTTATTCTTTACTAGCTCTTAGGCTTCTTGTCCTTGCATTTCATTATCATTATACTGCTTGCAATGATGGCAATACACAAATGTTGACTCATTTCGCTGTTTGCACTTATTGCTGTTAATAAACGTGGATGACACCTACTGAATTAAATGCAAAGAATTGTGGGATAGATGTGTCTGGAAAGGTTGGGTAGATATATATATACATATATATATATATGTATATATACACATTTCATCAGGGTACACACTCATCCTTTGCCTGTGGATTCCCACATACTGCATAACCATATATTTAGATGGCCAGTAAACCAAACATAAACATCTATTTTGTATTTTTGTTAACCTGTCATGATATTAGCTGTGTCGAATTTTACATGTTTTGCTGTGTCAGCTGTCAACAGACTGTAAAAAGGTAAAAAAAATGACAACTTTGTGATGTTGATCAATTAATAAACTGTACCCCACACAAGTACCGGAGGGGCCATTACTGTGAATACATAGAAACCATTGTCAATCATTCTCTTGATGTGTGTCCCCCTGTAAGGGATTACAGATTTCAGATGGATTAACCTGGCTAACCAGTTTATTTCATGGGCAGATAAGGTGGTCCTGATATTCTGTGCACTCAGTGTATTGTGTAACATTGTGTGTGTAGTAGTATCTCATATCTACACACACTTTACTGTTTCCCTTCATTTCCATTAAAAAAAAAAACATTTTATTCTTTACTAGCTCTTAGGCTTCTTGTCCTTGCATTTCATTATCATTATACTGCTTGCAATGATGGCAATACACAAATGTTGACTCATTTCGCTGTTTGCACTTATTGCTGTTAATAAGAGCATCAGCTAATTGCCAAGAACGTAAAATGTTATGTAAATGTACAAACACACATACGAACGTTCGAATCAAGCCCTGCCCTCAGAGACACAAGACCCTCATGACTTATTTAACAGCAATAAACAAAAAAGAATGCTGTCTGATACCATGATTTATTCATCTCTCCTACATATTCATATGAATTTGTCATGCAAGCAGTTGGGAGACGGGCAGTGGTTCTGCTGAATACAGTTTCTGGGGGAACTACTCCACTGAATAAGAGTGAAAAAATGAATACAATAAGATGGTAGAGGGACTCCAACGATGACAGTCTCAGGAGCCTGCCTTGTCTGCAGTGGAGTCACAGCTTCCACACAGCCCTATTAATAACTTATTGCCTCCTGATGAATGCACAATGTGTGTGTGTGTGTGTGTGTGTGTGTGTGTGAGAGAGAGAGTGAGTGTGTGCGTGCGTGTGAGCATGTGAGGGCACGTGCGAGCCTAGATGTGCATCTGTGTGCATATTTGTGGTTGGTTGTGTGTGTGTGTGTGTGTGTGTGTGTGTGTGTATGTGTTTATGCCCTTACGCAAACATGCATGAAAGTGAGTTTGTGCATCTGTGTGTACATGTACGCGTGTTTCTATGTGCGTGTGTGTCTGTGTGCATGCTGTGTGCCTGCATGTGTGTGTGTGTGTGTGGTCAGGACTGTATTATGTTACACTGCGATACGGAGGACGGGGGATTCCCATTTAATGTGCTGTCTATTGCAACAGGGAAAGGACTGACCCATGGGTCACTCAGAGAAGCAGACATCAGCAGAAGCACTTGGCATTTATCCAATACAAGTGCTATGTTTCACTCCGAGGATAGGCAAAGTCCTTGTTGCCCTTATGAATAATAAAGCTTTACTGTTGCACCTCCATTCTGTCATTTTCTACCCACGCGTACCTCATGAGGAAATAATTCAGTGATTCACTTGGTAGCACAGCTAACCTTACCTAACTGAAATAGCAAAGCTAAGTGGTGACATTCTAAGTGGAGATGAGCTTGGGGAATTGTTTGGTGCTTTCAAGTAATAGATTTAATCCTCCTCCTGCTTCCTCATCCCCTGTTTCTGCCTGGCTTCACATTATACATTGCAGTGTATTCTGGCTCCTCTTATGGTGCCTTCTCCCATCCAGTTGTAATTTGGTTATGCAACTCACACCAAAATACAGCCAATTCCCCAAGGACAGAAATATGTGTGCTGACATAATTTGACTTCACCAGGGCCCTGCTGTGGGCTTATTTCAAATAGAGCAGAGATAAGCAAAAATGGAGGCCTCTACAGACAAACCATCAACCCTCTCGCAATATCGTGTATAAACACAGGCTTCGGAGAACAGGTAATTCTGGGGAGTGCTGATGCTACAGTGCTTTGGAGACAACAAATATGCCTTTCTGCTGAGTGCTTCTGCTGTGGAAAATCCAGGGATGAGGGAGAGGTGCTCCTTGAAAAAACATGGGTGGGCCTGAGCAGTCCAAACACTGCTTATGTTCTCACCAACTCAGTGGAAGCTAATGTCAATAAAAGTGCCTTGCGGAAGAGATATTGAGGGAGAGGAATCTCTAAAATAGCATAATCGGGATCCATAAAGGCCCAGCGTCTGTGGAAATACTCGTCATCTAACGTTGATTCTACTTGCTCTTTTTCTCCCTCCCTCCTCGCCTCTTTCTACAGGTTCTTACCCTCGTCTGTCCCTGAGCTTTAAGCTGAAGAGGAATATCGGCTACTTCATCCTGCAGACCTACATGCCTTCCATCCTGATCACCATCCTCTCCTGGGTCTCCTTCTGGATCAACTATGATGCCTCTGCCGCCAGAGTGGCTCTGGGTGAGTATCTGCAGTACAAAGAGTAGAGATAGACTGGGCACATTTAAAACAAGAGTGGACACATTTAAAAGAAGATTTCCGTGAAATAGGCTGATCAGGGGAATCTAAGTGAAAGCTATGATCACTCATTCCCTAATTTATTTTATCATTCACATGAAAAGGGAAACCGAGATGAAGGTGTGGAGACAAGCTGAAGAAAGCTTTTCAAGCCTTGAGGGAAGTGAGATACGGCTAGAGTAAAAGGGGATGCATTTCAATAATTTCAATAAGAAGATATTTCATGCATCAGTGTATATTACACCTCAAGATATATTTCACCTCAAGATTATAAGGTCTGAGGATTCGGAGAGGGAAATCTCTATATATTGGAGGTATTGGGAAGGGGGTATGCATCAGTTTGTATGTGTGTATGTGTTGGACCTGATTGGCTTCTGTCCTGAACATCATCGCCTGGATCAAATATGATGCCTTAGCTGCCAGACTGGCTGTAAATGAGGTGTGTAGATACACATTTTTCAACAGTATCCATCACCACTAGATGCACTTTCCAGTGTTGTGAAGGGGACCATTTGTCAATATCAAGAATCCTATTTATATCCTCAAAGAATATACATACCTCCTGCACAACTGTCTCAGCCTCTGAAACTGTAACAACAAATACATGTCCTGTCTTGTTCACCATCTATATCAATGAAATTGTCTCTTCCCTGCATGGCTGCCTAATTCATCTTTATGCAGATTATACTATTCTTTACTGTATTGCTGATTCTGTTCAATTAGCCATTGAGAAATTGCAACTTTCCATTAATGCACTGCAACATGCTCTTATTAACCTTAAACTGGTACTTAACGCAAATAAAACAAACTTCATGGTTTTCTCGAGATCCAGACATGAACAGTGTAGAAGATACATACCAGTGCAACAAATGCCGCTGAAGCCCAAGCATTGGATGCTATTGAGTGATGGATGACCAGGTTGATTTGTTTCCACTCTGATTTGAGTGCCTCTGTGCTTTTTTGGAAGTCACAATTTCCCTCCGTCATCCTCGATTATGTAAACCCCATGTAGCCTATGAGGTTTGTATTATGGTTCTAGCTTACTCTGTGTTTATCGGAAGCTCCCTGTCTTCCTTTCACCCACCTCCATCTACCCACCGCTCCATCCGTCCTTCTACCCATCCCTCGCTTTAGACGACAAGGCAATCTCGTTGATTGAAGACTGACCTGCATTTAGTGATCCGTGAGGGAGGCATGCATGGGATTTAATGAAAAACAGTAATGCTCCATAATGGAGACAGGTCGACAGAGTTAGATTGGGAGATGTTGGGTCACCCCCGATCTACACTATGGTCAGGAACCACTTTACTCTGACCTGGTTTCAAGCATTAAAGTGGAGCTGTAAAGACTGAATCACATGGCCGCCGTGCCGTAGAAATCCTTTGTTGTCATTGTTGAGCTGTTGCAGCAACAGCTTGGGAAATTTGCCTGAATCCTGTTTTGAGCGGTGGTCGCCTGACAGCTTTGCGGCAGCTGTGTAACAATTCAGTTATTGTTTGCTCAGACACTCAATAGAAGTTGCGCTAAACATGCTGTGTGTGCTTTGAAAGTAGAATATACAGGTGTGTGTGTGTGGGAGTATTCGTGACACGCTATAGGAGTAGGCCACGGCACACAATTATTTAATCATGCATGGAAAATCATATTTAAGCTTTCAAAGCGGGTTTATCATGCTTTTTATATATGGCATTTATAATGCATTGAAAATATAAATTTTACTGTAGCTTGTGCATATATGGATTGCTCATAACACGTGTATACACTATTGCATTCAACACACATCCAACTGCCAGTGCTAAGCTGAGAAAAAATGATACTGAAACCAAGCAGAAATTATTTTTTTTTGTAAAAATAAATAAATAAATAAATAAAAAAAGGCCAGTTTGTTTAATAAGTCAATGTGACAGTAACTATCCCCTCAGCTTGGTGGTCGAGGCTTTTGAAGGTTCTCAACAACTTTTCTCTGCAGGAGTTCTCTGCTAATGAACAAGACCAAGGTTGAGATATGAATTTCAAATCACTTAAATGCTTCAGGTGCACTTTTACCTTGTTTCGCATGCATACTTTGAAGCCACGGTGCACGCCCTGTGGCTCCATTGATCCTGGCAGGCTTAATCAAGCACAAAGCTCAAGATTAAAACTGTCATGCACAGAACTCGAATGCAATTCCTCAACGACTTGTAAATCAACCATCCAACTAGTTAGTGCTGAGATGCTTAAACAAAGCCCAGCCATGAATAATAACAAGACATAAAGTTCCATCTTGTCATTCTAGTGTTTCTCTTCCTTGCAAGTAAACATTCAGTATATACAACTAGGCTATATCATACAGTATACAAAATACATACTAGTATATAGAGCATGCTAAGTCTGTTGAATTTCAACTACTGATATCTACACTATTTGATACTTTGAACTCGTGATTGGACGATATGCTTATCTCACGATGCAATTCAATATGTGATATGAGGTTCATGATCCGATACAACCACGATACGATGTAATAAATAAAACCTCAGTGACAACAAAGTACGACTGTTCAGAATTATGTTTATTTCTGAGCCACAAATCTTGCTAGCAATGGCATTGGCTTGCTAGAGTGTAAACAACAATTTAAAAAATGTCATTAGAAAGTGCATAATATAATTTCTATTGAGATTTTGTGGCATTGTGATGGGCGAACCGTCTCATTTGTGATTACTACAGCAGAATAAAATGGAGCTAATATCGCGATTCACTGTTCTGCCTCACGATACGTATTGTCACATTTTTCTATTATGATATATTGAATTTCAATATATCCCATTCCTACTTTGAACACAGAATATGGGAATGTCCACATACTAAACTTGACACATACAGTTGGCACACAAAGTCTGTTCTAGTACTTGCAGGTCATAGCTACCCGAATGGAATTGCTCCCACTCTGTCATTTCCCCCCTTTCAAAGTTCCAAACTCTCACAATTTCTAATGTATTCTATTTAATATGGTCTGCCTCTCCCAGGTATCACCACGGTACTCACCATGACCACCATCAACACCCACCTGAGAGAAACACTCCCCAAGATCCCCTACGTCAAGGCCATAGACATGTACCTGATGGGCTGCTTCGTCTTCGTCTTCCTGGCCCTGCTGGAGTACGCGCTGGTCAACTACATCTTCTTCGGACGGGGCCCTCAGCGCCAGAAGAAGGCAGCTGAGAAGACAGCCACGGCCAACGAGAAGATGAGGATGGATGCAAACAAGGTTGGAATAGCTGATCTTTATTTGTAAGCTATGGTACAATGATATAATCTCCATGACTCATACAGTGCTTTTTAGACCTGTATCTTATTAGCATTTAGCAAAGAATTTCTCCAAACTTTCACACAATAATTTAAACAGGCAATCTTTATCTTATGTATCAACTGATGTATCAAAAAAAAAAAAAAAAACAATATCTGAAAGCAAGCAGTGGATGTAGATGAGCTCATATGCACATTTTCAAATGTGCATATGATTTGTTCTGGATTCATGAAATCAGATGTTTTCTTTATTTTGCAGTGAAATTAGGGCTGGGCGATTAATCAAATTTTATTTTCGATTACGATTTTGGCTTCCCACGATTATGAAAACAAGAAAATCGAGATAAAACGATTTTTGTGCCTCATTCCGTTTAGCAATGTTGCTCTCGTTTTGTCTTGTGTTGTAAATCCAGCGCACCCCTTTCCTCCGCAACGGTGCGCTCCGCTCCGCCCCTCCTCCAAAGCCCAAACATGCTGTGGTATAGTTTCAGCTGGAGTCGGTAACAGAGAGCCGGCCGGCGCGTTTCTCCGTTTATTTTTAAACCTTCCTTGAAGATGACAGAAAGAGAGCCGTTGGTCGACAGGAAAGGTAAAAAAAAAAAAATCATTGGTGTGGAAACACTGTACAGGCCCACGGTGCGTGTTCAATTGCACTGAAGCACTGCGACATGGTTAAATTACCTAATTCCACTAACGTTACTTAAATACCACGAGGTAACGTTAAAGTCACCTACCGTTTAAGTCTGTATGGCAGCGAAGACAAGTTACTGTCTACAAATCCCCATTACTGACTGTGGTATGTTAAGTTTCACTTTTGTTTTCACACCGCGAGACCCCAAATTACAGACGTGATGTGATGCGACATCAGTCAGTCAGGTGCCTCTGTTACCTGACTAAGTGACTGACTGAAAGAATATAGAGATATAGTTTACCAATATGTTGAATATTTTGCAGTAGGTTGTGACAGTGCACTACAACATAGTCGGTGTTATTTATTTTTTATATATTATTTATTTTAGTTATTTATTTATCTCATTTTTTTTACTTTTATTTATTTATTTATTTGCATTTATTTCTTTGTTTTTCAGTTCAATTATATTTAAAGTTCAAAGAAATCCAATGGGTTTTTTTTAAAAGTTCAATAAATGCATGATGTTCCCAAAGTCAATGAGTAATCGTGTTAAATAATCGTGATCTCAATATCAATCAAAATAATCGTGATTATGATTTTTGCCATAATCGTGCAGCCCTAAGTGAAATATGAATTCAATTATTCATAAAACCGTCCAAGGAGCTCAGAATAATTAAAACCAAAAAGACAAGATGAAATGTCACCACTTCAAATGGAGGGTCGGCCTAATGTTTCCTGCCTTCTGTGTGCCAAGTAGAGCCAGCCTAATAAGCTTGTACTACCCCTGTTTGAAATCCAAATGAGACGCTGCCAGCTGAAAGAGAGGAAAAGACGGTCTCTCTGCCGCTGTGGTTCTTTGTCTTAATAGAATGGCTTGCGCTCTCTTTCCCATTTTGTGTTCCCAACTGAATTGAACCAAATGCTTACTAGGAGAGATGCAAAATGGCCACCATAAAATGGCTATATATGGGCACAGTGACATCAATTGAATACAAAATGCTCACTAGACTGTTCAAACTGTTCTCTGCAAAACGGTTGCATTAAGCTCCTTTGACATCAAGTGAATGCAGGATAGATTTAAGGATATATTTAAAAGTAGAAAGATGTATGGACCCCTGTGTTAAGAGTGTGGTTTAGGCAAGAGCAATATAATGTAATGAGGAACTATAATAGGATGAGAGTTGGGAGTTCACATGTTTACAAGCATGTACAGAGTTATTAGTGAATGCAAAGTTTAAATTATGTCCTAAAATGTACATTGTTGCCGACTTGTACCTGCCTCCCCAAACCCAACCCCAACCCCATTCCATTACCTTTCCATGGCTCAAGTAACCATGGCAATTTTGTATGCTTGCAGTGGCTGGTGGGGAATGTAGTTGGGAGAGATGATACTCTGTATGCCAGAATGAAACAAAGGGATCTTGATGGTCATGACTCAATGTGGGAACCGATCTTTGTGGATGATGCGGCGATAGGACTAGGCGATCAAAAAAATAAGGTACTGGTTTAAACCCATCTGAAAACATACCATGATCACAATGTCAAATTAACTGGGTTAAACTGCTATTATAAACTACAATATAAACTATTATTAATTTGATTTTCCCTACTTCACAGACTGTGGATTGCTATTGTCTTCCCCAACAAAACATAGACACTGATCAACATTTGCTAACTTTTTTCTTTCTTTCTTAAGTAGATAGTCATATTTTTAGGGTCTTCACCTTTATTAAACATGATTTTGTTTTTTTATTAGAGCAATGATGTTTCTGCTCCAGACAAACTTCATTGTTTTCCTTTGGCAGATGGACCCACATGAAAACATCCTCCTGGGCACCCTGGACATTAAGAATGAGATGGGCGTTTCGGAGCTGGCTCTGGGTCTCAATGACCCACGAAACACCATGCTGACATACGACAGCTCCACCCTGCAGTACCGCAAAGCGGGGCTGGCCAGGCACAACTTTGGCCGGAACGCGCTGGAGCGCCACGTGACTCAAAAGAAGAGCCGACTACGGAGGCGCGCGTCGCAGCTAAAGATCACCATCCCAGACTTGACTGATGTAAACTCTATTGACAAATGGTCGAGGATGATCTTCCCAACTGTCTTTTCCTTCTTCAACATTGTTTATTGGCTTTATTACATCAATTAAAAAAAAGGACTTCAATGAGGGCAAGAACAAACAACAAAATATGTTGCTCATTTACGTTTTGTATCTGGTTTGTTTCATTTTTATGTGATCTTGCAACACAAGACTGAATTATTATACTGAACATCAGTGTCAGGACTGAATCCATCTTACCTTGGAACACCGCAATTGCTGGCTAACACGTGAAAACCTTATAGGAGAGAGATTAAAAACATATATGGTGCCTGTTCCTGAGTAATTGTTTAGCATTTTACAGATTTAGTGAATTGTGTATTTTGCCATTTTTAAATGTTTGTTTGCATATATTTTTATGTTTTTATTTTGTTAAATTTACAGTATATTTAATTTGTTGCCAAAATATTAGTTAGAACTAAGTTATATTGATATATTGGTTTTAAATTACCTAATAATTTTATTGACACTTCTTAAAACAGATAAAGCAAGTTTCAGGTCAACAGGGTTTTCTATAACTCATTACTTCAAAGAAACAAAATCTATTGTTACTAGAATTTATTTCATCTTTATATTATGAAGGTCTGCATTTCACATTTTACAATATCATGTAATGTGAAATTATTCTGAAAGGGATTTCAGATCAACCTTTTTCTACTTTAATATAATGGGAACACTGTATAATTTGTTTCTAAGCATTATCTCAGTTCCATAAAACTTTTTGATAGTTTTTAAGACGACATCTGGTGATACAAACTAAGATCATTCCAAACATTCCAGGTTCCGATGCAGCTTGCATACAAGAAGCTCGTTGATGGTTGGCACATTAAATGCCAGAGCGTAGAGAAGCCTTCAGCTATTGAAAAAAAAAGGAATTTGTTTTGTTCTGTCCAGTCAAATTGTTGAAATACAGAAAAACAGAATAAAATTGAAAGAGAGAGAGATGGAAGAAAGAAAATAATATAAGTATTAATATAGTTATTGCTATTGAATTTTGCCCAAAAGGCACATATGGGTGTCTTTCAGAGGGATTGTATCTAAAGAAAATAGTTTCCTCATTCCTTAAGCCACTGTATATGTAAATATCATCTATATAACATTTTTTAAAATATTATTAATATACCCCACAAAATTCCCTTTTCAGCTCTCAATTCTCACAATTTTGGATGTGTATTTTTATTTACAACATTGATTAAAATAGTTAACTGATAAAAAGGCAATTAATTAGTTGTAACAATTCTTGCTTGATTTATTTAAAACAGATAACAAAGCTGAAATTCCTATCTTCGAAAGAATGCATAAAAAGCACAAAATTGGTTCAAATATCAGCTAACAAGACTGTCATCTTTTTACGCAATGTTTCTTCTTTTGGTTGCCAATACATTCCACAAATCTACTTCTCCTGCCAGATTATCATAATTATCATGTGATAACAACCTCTTTGTTATACATTGTTTCAAGATTCAAAAATGGGTTGTTGACCCTAAAGGAAATGCCAGTAAATTAAAAATCAACTTCTCAGAGATGATTGCAGATTATTTAATAGTGATGCTCCGTCTTTGACTATACAGTAGGTAGATTTTATACAACTTTTTGCACACAAGTTCTTGAAAGCCATAGTGGCTGTACAGTAGTTGTTCTAATACCTGGTGCTTCTGAGGCCCTGTGTTCTCCCTTATGGGGGCTGTCTCAAGAGGAACATCATAAACATGACTACGGTTACACTTTATGTTTCAATCACACCGAGAATTATCAAAGCTACACTAGATTTTTATGTAAAAATACACCTGTCTTATCAGCCTAAATCACAAAGTGGGGCTGCAACAGAGAAGAACGTCCCATCCCCTACAGATTTGTCCTGTTTGCCCAAATTAATGAATTCTGGTGTTGGGTATGTTCACTTTTCTGCCCACAGAAAATGACGAATTGAAACACCAAAATTTGAACTGTCTCCTAAACAGCAGTGAGCGAGCGCTCCGTCCAGAGAAAAATTAACTCTTTAGTCTCTCATCCCTTTGGTATCCTTTGGTATAAAGCGATCATAGACTGGCAAACATGAGTGTTAACAAGATTTCTGGGTAGTGAAGTTCACATTTTTGAAACCGTTACCTCTCGCTGCTGCTAAATCTACATAATCTGGAAACACTCCAGCTGCAATGTGTATATGAACAATATAAAGACATGGAAAGGAAGAGCAGGAAAAAGTAATGCAATCACACACTTGAATAAATACAGGAGATGCATGGTGGGTTTGTGGACGCCATGTGATTAAATCTCATAAAATAAAATTAAGTCTCCCAAAATCTCATTGAAATGACAAATGTAACTGTAGCATTTGTCTCACACGCTTCCTAAGAGCCCACCTGAAACAGCAGGGATCTCTCACAGAGGAATAATTTGGCTCGGTGTCACATTCAGCTGTTTGATTGTGGAACAGTGAGTAACACTCAACCATGAATATTTTAATTGCTGTCTACTTAAAATGTAGCTACATTATCTCACACTGCATGCTCCAATTCCTTCAAACTCACAGTTTTCAATCACGCTCTATTTTCTCACTTTTAAATCAAATTAATTGTCATTTGATTTGTGTTTTTGATCAGGTCCATGTTTGTTTTCTCCCTCCACAACTGAAAACAAAGTATGTCACCACAATGTTACTGCAATTAGATGATTATAGAACTAGGTAATTTGTTTGAGATATATGGGACAGTAAATAGTTTAGAAAATGAAGTTTGCTTTTTGTGTCCTTCCACAATTTCAGAAAGTATGTCTGATTGGTTTTATTATTGTTAACGATAACTTTAATAAAAGAGTTTACATTTTTATATAATAGCATTACAGTAACAGTCACAGCTGTGCTGAAAATGCAATTATCCAAACTAATTAACAGAGAATATGATTTTAAATGTATTTCCAATGCACTGCCCAGCAACTGTCACATACGTTTACATTCAACGTTGCATACAGACATCACAGTTGTAACTTAGAACAAAGTCCAATTCAGTTTGACCCTTGGACTTTTACCTCACTTGCATTTCATGTTACTCACCTGAAAACTCAATTTTACTTCACAATGTTTGAAGTGATCACTAATAACAGAAAACTGGATAATATGATTAGTGAACTGATAAATTGATAGTGTAGGTGATTATTTTGACTTACAGTAATTCAAACTGAATTCTCTTCATCTTGTATTTCTTTCATTTAAATGTTACTTTATTCTCTGACTTAAATTTGTTTATATGTAGGTTTATAGAAAACACAAACTCAAAGGGAGACTGGAGTCTGGCTAACTAGATTCTACCTTCTATTAGAAAAATCTTTATTGGCATTGTAAATTTTTCTACAGACAGGGATGATGTCGGACTCACATTTGGTCCCAAAGTCCCAAAAATATGTATATATCAGATAGTCTATTATTAATCATCAATTGGAACATATTATTCCTGTAAATAAATAACTGAGATTTCTAATGAAAAGACAAAAGGACATTTTCAATGTCATTTATACTGTAATGTAAGGAGAATGCAAAGGCTGATGTGAAACAAATAATGTAAATAGCCTATTTTACAGTGTCACTTGATCACTTCGTGAAATTATTATATTTCTTTTTAATTTTGCTCTACTTAGTCAAAGCACATTTCTTTGGTTTTGCCAAAATGTAAAATGTTATCAAGAATGTAGTTGATATTATTTTGCAGCACGTGTGAGCTGTAATGTGTCAGCAAAAGTATTAACATTTCTTGTACCAATGATCAGCTAAATATATTACAATATAAGCTACTTTTTCAAAAATACACACAGACATACACACACACACACACACCACACACTAAGGGTCAAGTGAAAAAGAGACTGATGATGCGTCTCTATCAGATAGCGCTAAATTCACCCATCTCAGGTCAACACGATTCACACTAACAAACCTGTACTTTAGGAAAAGTACCTTACTCAGTCTTGGATCAAATAGTATTAAATTAGATTGTTTCAGATATTTTTGCTGCAATTGTTTGGCTTTGACTGATGAATACAAGCCAGTATCATATTTTTAAAAAATGATGTCCGTATGCTGCTCCAGGCAAACAAAAGCAAAACTCAAACATTCAGAGTATTTTAAAAGACGTCAAAGTACTATTAGATCCAGGTCTGCCACTGACAAGTCTCATATTACCCTGTAGTGTTACTGTATGAACAGTACATTTATTTCTAAATTTTCTGAATATTATTATATGGTATGATATGGTGTGTTTGAGTGTGAGAGTGTATACTGGATGTATACTGGCAAGAAAGGTCTGCTTCATAAAAAAAAGGCTCTACACTTTGAATATGTGTTTGTACATCACAGCGCTTTTTTTCTTTCATATATTTTTATACTTCTATACTCCTGTGTAAAAAAATTATCAAAACACTGTTGTCAGGCAAAAACCTTGTAAATCCAATTTTGGTGATTTTCACGTTTATACTTGAATAGAATGATTACATTGTCGTCTACAGGTTGAGAAAATTTCATGAAACCCTTTCATAATCCCTTGTATAACTTTAAGAATACATGGTTGTTAATCAAAAAATATGGCTGTTTTTTTTCCTAATTCCTGAAAAGTTGGAAGTTTTGGAAATACAAGGTTTTCATCGGACAGCAGGGTCTTCTCTGGAGAACGACAAAGGAGGGACTGACATCCTAAAAGCCTAAATGACACAACTTGGTGACAGTGTATGTTTGCACACACTCACAGAAGAAGCCTTAGCCTCCTGCTGTCCTGGACTTCACTCCAAGCAGCATCTTATCCTCCTTTCCCTCTCGACCCCCTCCACCTCCAAATATCCTTGTACGTGCCACTCACAAGAACATTCCCAGAAAACCAGAGCTGTACCTTCTCAAAGATAAGCCCTATAACAGTCAGTGTCTGTCTTTACTACATGAAAAACCTATGGAGATAAATACATTGTCAATAAATATTGTATATAGTTCTAAATCTGTGAGTCGATGTGTTTATTTTCACAATGCCACTTTATTTGCTGAGAGGGAAACAGAGAGAGAGAAAAAGGACATTATTCTGTAGGTGGGATGGGAAAGACACCAAGCATGTTTGGAGCGGTTTATTCAAACTATTATTATGCTAAAGCATATACTCATATAGTTTGGTTCATTTGGGCATGGTGAGAACATTTCCATTCACAATTGCTTGTGCACCAAATAAACACACCGAGGCCCTGATTTGCTAAAGCCTTTCATGGGTGCAAAAATGTTTAGCATGTGCAAATGCCAATGACATAACTCCTGACTGGTCAAGAAAATTGTCTTGCACCTATCACAAGTCTTAGTGCTGACTTTGAATATTGCAAAGGTTTCTGTACCCACTAAGAAAGACTCTTGACACAGTCAGTGACAAATTTGAAATCTACAAAAATGCATTTTTGTAGGTTGGTGCAATATGGTATATTTTGGAAAAAAAAAGATGTTTTTGCTGTGATATTGAGGTACTTACATAACTTAATATGAATTGGTAAATAAATAGGCCTATGCCAAATTTCAGCTACATGCTCATGTTGTTTTGACAGCTCACTGGGAATTAGCTCTACATTTCCTGTAGCTTAATAGTTGTGGGTTTTAACTGTAATTTTATTACGCTAACAAAGTTATTATTTTTTGCTGTTTTAGACCTATAACATTGCTGGTTGGGTAGACAGAGATCACAACTATAGCTTGCACCCATATGCATGAAAGGCTACTACATTCATAGTTTAAGAAAGCTTGTGTACTTTCAGGTGATGTATAACATACTTACCCCAAAGATATAGTATGACTATACAACTGCAAGTAGTATGTTGGTTGTTCAAAAAAATGTAAAATTGAATAAAGTATTATATAGCTGCAGGGTTACTTTTAGACTGACTGGCAGTGAGTGGCTTCATTTTTCAAAGTCGCCCTGAAACACCACTCCTCATGCATTTGCATTTTCAATTCCAAGGCTTTACATCACAGAGATCACCATTAAACATTAAAATGTTGAGGCAAATGATGCTTATCCAGAGTTAAGAGATACTACTAATACTTAAGTATTTTAAAATCACCACATTTCTACTAGTCAAAGCATGAAAGCTGTGTGTATATTTCTCAAGGGAAAGATGAACTCATGGGGCCTATTTTATAACACTCGTCTTAAATTGTGAATAATTCAAACTCATGAGAGTACTAGCAAAAGTACCTATGATATGAATTGGCGAAAAAGCTGGCAAGTGGAATACAAAGGACCAGGGTGCTTTGTGACCTTCACAAATCAAACTTCAGCGAAGAAGAGAAAGAGAAAAGGTACATCTGAGTTTAGAATCATGAGACGTTCTATGAAATTCAAACACGGTTCACAAATTGATGTATGATGCAAAACATTTTATTAAAGTGGTAATATATGAGACCCTCAGGTTTTTTTGGCGACATCTTTGGTAATAAACGTTCACTGCTGTGGTGTCTTTGCACGGCCCTCGCTAGAGATCCGACACAGTCTCATAAAGTTTCGTGAAATTAGCATGAACTCTGAAATGCAGATTACGTGTTGTGAGCACGAATAATTCGTCCACCTCGAAAGGAATTATGTGCGACATTTTCACCTGTTCGTCATGTGAGAAGGTTAGTTACCAGCAAATAAAACAATGTCAAATTACAGCCCGTTTCTAGTTGTGTCTCCCTCACATAGTCCTGTTATGGTGGGGAAATGTATCATTACGACCCTGGCTCGGAGGGAGGTAACATACAATTACACATACTCAATACCGTAACCCTCATCCTTGCTTTGAAGCATTTTGATGTGTATGTTGGCTCTTCCACTTTACCTACTGTGGTTTATACCGACCACAACCCTTTGGTTTTCCTCTGTAGCATGATTAACTCAAACCAAGCTCTATTCCTGCAGGGGTACAACTTGGACATCCGCCACATCCGTGGAAGGGACAATGTGTTGGCGGACGCCCTCTCAAAGTCGTAAGTTGTAGTCTGCAGAGTTTGCTTAAAACCTAATTTAACATTGTCCTGTGTTCTTTTCCTGTGTGGTTTTAAGGTTGCCATTTTAGGGGGGGGGGGGGGGGTGTTATGTATGAGAGTGCTGTCTTAGTCCTCCCACCCTATAGGTGGAGTAAAAGATGTCTGACACCGCTGGAATGATTGACAATCTGCCACACGTGCTCCAGCCTGCATAAAAGCACTCCTCCCCCCCACCAGACACTCTTTTCCAGCAGGAGCAGTGTTCTCAGGCACCTCCCCCCCTCCTTTTGGTTTTGGCAATTATTTGTAGATAATAAACCACTTCCTTTTTGCAACTTCATTTTGACATATGAGCAAAGGAAAAACAACCTGAATCCCAATTTCTCAATGCAAAACCTGCTCAACAAGGCCACTAAGCTCAACCAGCAGCTGCCGTGCACCACTGTCACATACGTAACCTAATAACTCCCCTCTTGCCATGCTTCCTGCAAGTACAGCACAAACAAGGAGTACCACCCAGCTAGCACTCTGAGAAACCCCAGTTCCTAGCTACCTATCCATCAAACTACATACAAACCTAACTGTCTTCTTTGAGGCGTGCCGGGCTCAAGGCGACTTTAAACGCTGAACTTCACTGACCAGCAACCTATAAGACACAGGCTAAAGGCCCTGAAAAGCGTACCCCCAACAGAGACTAAAGTCCCCACCCAGAATTACCTCAAAACAAAAAAGGCAAAATAACAAAGTAGTGAACCAATGGATGGACTGTTAAATAAGCCCAGCTGGAACACTCGCCGGCTAACTTACCAGGGTTTACTCAAAGACCAAGCAAAACAGCCTCACCTTTACTTGCTCCAGTGACCTATACAACACCACAAGCACAGAGAGGAGTCAAACAAGCAAGCCAACACACCATCACAAAGCAAGGGTAACAGATCACTATCCTACCAATGTCAGTCTAGAGGTTTTAATCAAACGAATCCAGAATTAACTATCCCGGACGAGCCCCCAATATGTTACGACCCTGGCTCGGAGGGAGGTAACATAAAGGGACACTGACAACAAAATGAAGTTGCAAAAAGGAAGTGGTTTATTATCTACAAATAATTGCCAAAACCAAAAGGGGGGAAAAGAAAGGTGGTGGCTGAGAACACTGCTCCTGCCACCTGCTGGAAAAGAGAGTGTCTGGTGGGGGGAGGAGTGCTTTTATGCAGGCTGGAGCAGGTGTGGCAGATTGTCAATCATTCCAGCGGTGTCAGACATCTTTTACTCCACCTACAGGGTGGGAGGACTAAGACAGCACTGTCATACATAACAGTATATCTGTCATTTTTCGTGCAGGGAGCACGTTACTTGTATTTTAAGACATGCTCATTTCCAGAAATTTCGGGAGACTGGGCTGCAGACATCACTTGTCAATCAAACATTGTGGCCAGTGCTGTGAGGTCTTTTTCCTTGGATTTTCTGTTGATGAAGTCTAAGTTCTTTTCTTTGTCTGTTCCTTGGTGGCTATCGCTGCTCATGCTATCTACCCAGACCTTGATGCATCTATCACTGGACTGGATGCATAGCAACAGTGCCTTTACAGTGAAGTAAGCCATATCCTGTCCTTAGTGAGACAGTCAAAGCAACATAGCAGAAACACCATGTTGCTGTTTTTCAATCAGCTGAGCTATGTGAGCAGTGTTCGAGTTATGCACAGTATGAATTACTTCCATCTCTCTGAAAACATTTCATGAATCACAAGCAGCACATGCGACCCTAACACACCGTCTTTGATCTTTCTTTGACAAATAAAACATTCTCAATTAGAAGCTTTTAATATTAAGACATTTGTGTTGGTGGATTTAATCATTCATATCTGAATATGACCTTGTTCAGAGTGCATTTCCAAGAGAGTCTGTCTTTTTTTTTTTCCAGATTGCTTGTTAGACCAAACCTAGAGAACCCAACTCTCCCATGAGGACGCCAAACTCCTGCATTCCTACCGAGAAGAATCCTTGGTAACACAAGGCATGGCTTCACACACATGGCTTTACATATAGAGACAGAAAAAACCTCAAACCCCCTTTTTCTACGTCTAATGACGACAGTGAGAATCCACAGTGTGCGAGTCGGAATGGAAAAAGGTTGTAGCTGGCTAGTTTATGTATTTTTCAGAGCGCACTTAAAGGTGCATTGGGTTGGAAGCCAAATGAGAGGTTGTAGTATTTTGTTAGAATGTGTCGTAACCTAGGGACAACCTCAGGCTGTACATGTAAGTTATGACCAGCCAAAAGAAGAAAAAAAATCACTTTCCAGGATCACGTTGTTTTTTAAAGGCTTCTTTTTAATAGATTATTCAATACATGTGTGTTACTTGAAACCACATACAGCACTGACCAGAGAGGCAATTTAAAAGCACTCTCCTAAGGAAAAATTGTACAGTTAAAAGGAGCACATGTATGTACATTTCAGTAGATTCCAGTGCATTAAGACAGCAACGCTGCTAGAAAAAAATAGATTAAATTGCATTTTTCTCATTGGTGGTTATAAAATGCCTCTACTCAACTATTCAGCCTCATGACACCAGGCAATTATCAATAATAGCAGTTGTCACTTACTGTATAGTGCAGCAAAAATGACTTCACTGTCGCTCTGAATGAAACGTGCTGCAAAGGTCAAAGGGGCAATGTTGTTTTGAACAAAACCTATGTAGTGATCTCCGGTGTAAACAAGGGTTCTCGTCAGAGGATCCTGGAGCTTTTAACTCAACAAAGAAGCTGGCAGTTTGGTTCATTAAATGTGTGAAGAAGGCAATAATAGCTGCCTATTCAATTATGGAGGTGTGAAAGACCGAACAGACATTTTTTTCCAACTGCAATCCGTTCAAAGCTGCCCCCTCTCCCATTCTTGCATGTCCTAACTTAATACTGAATTTTCCAACTCCATTTAAAACATTGTGTGTGAAACACAAATCAATTTTCACACCCCAAAATATCTAGACATGTATTAAGGAATTTTTGCATTCTAGATGGCATACATGTTATTTTACTGGCTGCTGGGATATGGCCCTCTGCACACAGAAAGATAAAGGTGTGAACTGGAAACAAAAATGGTTCTTCGGAGTGATGCCATAGAAGAACCATTTCTGGTTCCACAAAGAACCTGTCAGACCAAAAAAAAAAGAACCATTTCTGTTCTTCTTTGCTTAGACACCTGCATTGTGTTTTTGTTTATCTGCCCTTGTATAGCCTCATTTGCAATTGCACAATATATACTATGGAGGTCTGTTTATTTTCCACATTTATGCCATCACCCACCATCCAATAACTAAGAAAGAACCATAAATGGTTCTTTGGGATATTAAAAGGTTCTTAAAAGGTTCTTTGTGAAACCAGAAATGCTTCTTCTATGGCATCACTCCGAAACACCATTTTTGGTTCCAGTTTGCACCTTTATTTTTCTGTGTGTGGATATTTGGGCCCCAAGAAATACGCTCCATGTACATTACACTGTGGGATGGAGACGTGGGAAGGTGGAGTGCCGGGCATCAAGTAAAGCTCTACTGCTGGCAGGCAGAGGCAGAGGAAAGTCCCAGCTGAGAAGTGACCCATGTGTCTTCTGTGGGGCTTTTCAAGTTTGGATTGAGGAAAACAATTGGTCGACCAATACAGGTTGAAATGCTGCTGCTGCAAATAAACACCAAGGGAGCATCATTCCATTGTGCCGTGTTCTTTCTTTTTTATGGATTCATGATCCAATACCAAGCACCTGGCCTACTTTTTGGATGTGCATTATGCAATATCTTTCTGCTGCAAGTTTCGACTGAGGAAAATGTCATTTGAATGCGAGGTGTGATGGAAATCATACAGAATAGGTCCATTTAGTTTTAATACATACAGTACATTTATCATCCCAAAACTTCAATAGCTATACTTTTATGATCTAAGAAATATTCTAACCAAATGATAAACCTGCCCAAGCATAAATCCAGCCTCATTTATAAAACCTTTCAGAAAAAAACAACCCGAAACCAGCTTAAAACTTTTCACCATTTCACTGTTTGATGAAGGCATCACCTTTGAGCGTGTACGTTCATTATAGCAATTTTCACACTTCTGAGTCATCTATAATGTCTTTTCAATTTTACCATGCCGTTTTCATAGAATGCCACATGATCTCTAGATATTTCACAGTGGCAAACCACATCAAAACCACTAATAAATTAGTGGTTTTGATGTAATTTTATGTCTGGCGTAATACCCAACCTGTCAAAACTGAACTGAATATCTGAAGTTACTGTATATCGCCAAGGGAAACCAATAACTGAGCCTGCATAGCTGGATGGGTAGACTATGGCATTATCACTGCTGAAATAAGGAGTTTCAAACTGGCCCATGCTAAAACTGTTCTGTAAGATGCTTTGGATAAAAATATCCACCAAATGCCATATTTAAAGAACCTTATTCATTATTTGGGTTGATTTTTCCTTGAAGGTAGGAGCTCTTTCTGACATGAGTGATACCCTATGGAGTTTACATGGAAGAAATGACATGTCATCTCTGCTCTCCCTTCTCTTTCTTCCAGGCTTCCATGCATACAGACAGGAGATCAAGGGACTTCTCCTGCCTCTGAGTTTCCCCTCCAAGTCATGTGGAGGAGATCAAAGATTCCCAGTATAGCATATTCCTGGGTGTGTTACCTGAAGACACACACAGTAAACTGGCATTGATTTGTGCCCAGCAAGTGCCATATGTGAGCAGTTGTAGTATTGTGGTGAGAAAAGCAGACTCATGTCCAGGCCCCTGGCTAAAATCCTGCCACTGACAATCCTGAAAGAAGAAATGGACATCAATGAGAAAATGTGGTTTCTGGAAGACAACTGGTATCACTGACTCCTGATATAAAGCAACACCTCATGACTGCACCCTTTGAAATATCTTACAGAACCTAGCTTCTCAAGAAATAATGCCAAGATGAATTAGATGCTACAAAACAACAACCATAGTGCCCTTGGGCAAGGTGCTTAAAAGTCCAGGAGTTCCGGTGGCTGATGCTGTGCCACATCCAACTTATAATGGTTGGAAAATGCATACATAGCAGACTGTAAGCCTGCTAAATCAAAACATTCCATGGAAGCAAAGATCCTTTCAATTCTAAATCCCCCCCCCCCCCCCCCCATCAGCGCAGTGTGTTATTGAGATTTGAAACCGAGCCACGTCGCTTTAGAAATGGAGCTCTGGTGGCTCTGGATAGGAGAGGGACATGAGTCATGACACAGCTTTGTGGGCCGGTCTGGCATTACTACAAAGACATAAGAGAGTCTGTGATGCAAACACTCCTTTTCATCTGTCACCCACAACACTCCTTTTTAGCCCTCACCCACAGCCTGTGTGTGTGTGTGCATACTATCCATATCATTTTGTTCCTAGATTATCCAATGTTTCAGATTACACTGACAAAAGTGAAACAGCGTTTGCTCAGCCAAGATAACATACCAGCATTATTGCTAAGGGGTGACTCACCTATGAAGGAGACTGGAAGCATGACCTCATGGAAAATAGCATCCGGAGCCATAGAAGAAGGTGGGCCATCGGAAGTATGTGCCTGTGCGTGTGTGTGTGTGTGTGTGTCTGTGTGTGTGTGCCAATGGGAAAGCATGCAAGTTTCCATACTGTATATGACTTGTGTGAATCATGTGTTTGACACCAGAAGGCTAGTTCTAGCAACATTTCCATTGTAGCATGACTGATCGGTCTGTTTTGTACCTTCCCTGCAGTAACCTTAGCCAAATCTAGCTTCCAAGCACTCCAACATGGATACACCAGGACATCAGCAACATAAGCAGTGGGTTAGAGTCTGGCAGCCTTATCAGTGATGGCAGATAAGCCTCCAGTGACTAATTGTTTACCATACAATTAAATAATATGGTGGTTAAAGCCTCATTCTCAGAGGAAACGTCCTCTGTTGTCTTTACTTTGAATCCTATCAGGACATTTTCTTCTGTGCTTCATCGTTATGTTTACTACAAGTCTGTCTTTATGCCTCATGGAAATACAAAGTTAAAGTAATCTGTTCCAATTTACAGTTTGTGACAGCAGAGAAAAACATATAAGTTTGTCATGTAAGTTGTCATGGTTAACATCATGGCAGGCTAACAAAAATATATGGTTGAATGGGAATCCATGGGTGGAGGACAAGTGTATACTCTCAAAGGTGTAGCATCATTCAAATCATTGCCACATTAAAGTTGACACATTGGTATAATTACTTAAAAAAAAAAACCCACAACCATCACAGAGAAGATTGGCAGTCGCTACCGGCTTCTATACTACATTTCACATTGTGTGGCACATGAATGGATTTTGCAGGAAATCTGCTGGATTGCTTTATGGAAAAAAAGGGATATTGGTTTACAGCACAAAACAGGAAGAGGATGCTGTTCGTCCAGCGCAAACAGAGCTAAATCTTTCAGGGTTTCTCGCAATGGTGGCTGGTGGAATAGGTGAAAGGCCCATGGAAAAATCACTTGATCTCACAATCAAGAGAAAACCTTTGACCAAAGAAGCAAAGATTCTCTTTGTGACAGGAACAAACAGGTTTTAAGTTAGAGTTTGGGTAAATGGGGTCTTAATTTTGAGAAACATTAGCACTAACAATACAACTGGCGTGAGATAGAGGCTACCAATCATCTTGAATATGGTCTCATTTGTTCACAGTAATTATACCAAGGTAATTTTCCAGTGTTACATCTAGCACCTTTGACCCTTCCTCTCCAAGTGTATGTTTTGTCACTGTGATGACAAAAGGTCCACACCAAAGGACAAAGGACACCAACGTTGGGAGCAGTAACTACATGTTACTGGCTGACTTGACAAGGCCAATTATGACACAGACAAACACGAGTCTGGACAGAGTGCTACAAAAATAAAACTGACTATCCATTCACTTTGGTTGGAAGGCAGTGAGCTGTTTTGCTGTCAGCGATACAGAAAGAGCGAGTAGGGTGCCAGATCAAAGCTCTGCATGATGCCACCTGTTGACACCCACTGCGTCACCACAGGTCACAGAGTAGCCTAAAAGCATAAAGAGATTTTCCTTCGGGGTGGGTTTTTACTTTATCTTTTTCTGTTTTGTTCATTTATTTTCCTGTCTTCTATGAAACTTCAAGCAGCATCTTTTATTTCTCTGTCTCTCTGTCTCTTTCTCTCTCTCTGTATGTGTGTGTGTCCCTGGTTAATTAGGAGGAATATATGTTAATGGGACGCCGCTAGCAGACTAATTAAGATTCTGATTAGAGCGAAGATACTGTCAGCCAGTCTCAATGTGTGTGCCTGTGTGAGAAAGTGTGTGTGTATGTGTGCGTGTGTGTATGTGTGCGTGTGTGTGTGTGTGTGTGCATGTGTGCGTGTGTGTGCGTGTGTGTGTGTGTGTGTATGTGTGTATCCCCATGTGTCTTACTTGTAGGGGAAATCACCCCAGCTCTTACATGCACTGGAAGAACAGGATACACAATGTACTCTATCTGTTTGTTCTCCGGTTAGAAAATGATACTGATTTATTTTTGTATTTTTTAATAAAATTGGATGACCATACTTTGGAAATATGAGAGTTTCTAACTTATTCAATCAGAGAATATTGAACTTGACTTTTTCAAGTAGGAAAAAGTTGCCAACTGGGTGCCAACTCTTAGTTCTGGCTGTAGAAGAACACAGGCTGACATCAAGTCAGGAACACAGTGCGCCATCTAATCATGGGTCTGTTTGTGTGTTTGTGTGTGTGTGTGTGTGTGTGTGTGTGTGTGTGTGTGTGTGTGTGTGTGTGTGTGTGTGTGCATCCCCAAGTCACTTTGCTGTGTTGGAGGGTGTCAACATAGCATGCTACAATGTGCAGGCAGGACACGTTTTTCAGTGCTAGGAAAATCAAAGATTTTTCCCTCATGTCGTACATCCACCATAGCAACAGTGTCTTGAGGAGAGACAAGAAAGTCGCATTAACATTTCTCTGTGTCGGTTTCTGTCTAGCTCTCTTTCTCTCCCGGTTTCTCTTCTTGTGAGCCTCTCTCTCCTTCAAACCCCGTTTTTCTCTCTCTTTCTGCCTCTGTCTTTCTTCCCCCCTTTTTACTCCTCTTTAAACACTCCTTCCATGTTCCTCTTCCAGCTTCCTTTGTTTCATCATCATCATTTTCTATTTTCTGATGGATTTTCTCCTATTTTGTATCTCCAGCATTGCCCACATGCTGTGCCATGTGCATTGCTAAGCTGAATCGAAGGTCTAGCAGCTGTAAGGACTGACACTCTTCTGGCGCAAACAACTCCTCTGCAGAGAGAAAATGAGTTTCACTCTCTGCTTTCATCAATGAATTACACGTATGGCATATTGTGATTGATGTGTGTATTGCCTGCTATTAATTAATGAACTGCAAAGAAAGAAAGAAATAAATCAATCAATCACATTATTGTCCCATAGGGAAATTGGAACAGAAAGCTACACACAATATAAGACACATATACATAAAGTACAACACTGTATCATCCTAACAGATGCTCCAGATGATACTCAGCTGCTTTTACAAGTTTCTGAAGTCACTTACATTGGGGTGAGCTTCTCCAGTCATTGGAATCTGAATGGCAGACATCCATTCATGTTGGATGCAACAGGATGAGATGTTAGTTTCACATCTCAAACAGACTTTGAGATGCGATTGTCAAAGAATTAAAGCATGCAACTAAACCATGGCTTAAAAATGTTTTTAGGATTAAAGTGTGAATGTACACGAAAGACATGGTGTGTATGCATGTGTGTTTGTGTGTGTGCATTTGTATTTGTGTGTGTTTATGCTGTGCTTCATGCATTATTGTTACTGTGTTATAAGGTTGTCTGGAAAGATTAGGGGTAAATGAGGAGTAACTACAGTTTAGAGCTCAGACACGCTCGTGTCGTTGGACATTTCTCTCTTTCTTCTTATTCTTCTCTTCTCACAGCCTCAGGTGATGATTAACATTAACCACTATTACTATTCAACATAGGAACCATGAACATAAAACAGTGGCATATATTAACACAGTGACCAGCAGTTATTGGGGTTTTAACCCCTGAATTAAAACAGGATATTGTGTTGAAACCGTAATTGATAACTGATGGTCACAAAATTAATATACAGTTATATGCAGCTATTCTGTGATCTCTGGCAAAAGCTGGTTGCTTTGTCACAAAGTAAAATTTTTGTAGCTAATGTTAATTATCACCAGAGGCTATGAGCATAGAGAAATATTTCCAAAAGCCTTGTGGGCTCTATATAAGGTAGATGATACCTTTGTGATTTGAGCATGATATGCAAAATACACATCTGTGCACTGGCAGCATGCACCTATTCACAGACACACACACACACACACACACACTGCCATCTCTCTCTCTGTCTCAATTCAATTCAATTTAATTCAATCCAAATAAGCTTTATTGGTATGACTGTTATACAGTGTTGCCAAAGCAGTATGGACTATGTATAGTCATACATGTCATGTCATACATTAAAATGCAAAAAGGAAGCAAAGAAACAGAGAAAAGGAAACTTAAGATGCAATATTATAGATTAAGAAAATAGGAAATAACAATAACAAAATGGTAAAAAATGTAACAAAATAGTAATATATACCATATGCCATTTACAGAGTCATACATATTTACAGTCAATAGCTATACAATATTAATCACAATGTCTTGAATGATGTAAAGCTGATATATATTTCCCAGCTATAAATGTAGTATCATCTTCCTCTCCAAGTATCACAGCTTATGGGAATCAGACAGCAAAGAAAAACTCTCCTTTATGTTCTCTATCTCTCTGTCATACACACTCACATTCACTCACAAACACACACACACACACTAATCCAAGGCTGAGAAGACTTCCCTCTACCCATTGAAAAGCTCTTGGTGTTACTTGTCCTGGCCAGAGAACAGGAGAACATGAGAGCATCCCAGAGCACACTATATACACAGTACAATATTGTACATGCTGTCACTGGCAATTTTCCACTGACAAAAGATGAAATGCCATACCTTCTTTCACAGATTTTCTAAGCTTTCCACAGCCTAGAAAAATAACTATACAGAACACGCTGTAAGCTGTCTCCCCAACTTGAATAGCGCAGCAGTTTCCACATGTTTCAAAGGCGAATGCGTCTTCTTCTCTTTACCCACTAGCCTCAATGAGGGAGTCACCGCAGTGGAGAAAAATTGAAGAATGTCCCTTCAGTATAAGCCTTCACAGCTGGCATTCTGTCAGCTGTACATTTTGGTGTTTGACACATCACACAGAGGTGGCGAGGGAACGCATGGCCCCCAACAGTATGTTTGAAGTGAATGCGATCTATCCAAAAGACATAGGAGCGAGGCCTTGGGTGACTCCGGTGACACCAAAGAGACTGATCTTTGCCTAGCAGGGGGGTAACGTACATACAGTACCATTCACATACGCCACACACATGCACAAGCACACACACACAAAAACACACACACACACACACACACACGCATGCTGTGCCTAGCCTTCCGGGTTTTCTTTCTTTCCATGGGGAAGCTAGAAACCTCCCGCCATCTATTCTCTCATCATTATACATCCTGATCCTAAGACACATACTCACATCTCTCACACTCACACACACACACACAGTTCTCCCCAGTTATCCAATAACGGGTTCCTTCTGTTTCATTCCGCTCAGGCAACAGGGGCTGAAGTCATGCTGTCTGTCACCAGGCGGCCGTCACAGCCATTTGAAATCCTCCGCTCATAACCATGCCACTCATCTCCCCTCTCGCTCGTCTAAAAAGCCTCCTCTCACTTCAGATTGGCAGCAGAATCCTCAATAGACGAGAAAAAAAAAAAAAAAGGCTGCTTATGAACCTTAATACCAATATGAATTTCAATAAGGGTAATCTGTTCTGTTCTAATGATTCCGGCTTCAGTTCAGTAAATGCCAACCAAGAGGCCATTCCTTACATGACAGATGCCTTTACTGTCTAATTTGGTGCATCCCCTTATGAATGGATACCAGGCTGTGACCGAGGCCAAATGTCCATTTATCAGCCGAGAGCCAGATAGACCAGAGGGCAATGAACACACACACACACACGCACATACGCACCCGCATACAAACACACAAGATGGTTTATCCACTTCACTGTTTCCCGAGGCATGGAGCTCCTTTGCTTGGTCCTGGTCATGCATATTAATCACATGCCCTTTGAGGTTAAATGTCTATGCGTATAGCATAAGCATAAATGTAACAGCATGCTCGGTTATATGTGCTGCCATCCATGGAAAATAGTTGCTGAGAGTTTATGCAAATAGGTCATTCCTGATGAAGGAAAGGGAGCGAGAGAGGGGTGCAGAGAGAGAACGAGATGAGCTAAACGTGACCTTCTGAAGCGATGGCAATAATGGAATGAGATGTGCAGTGCAGACACACATATGCGCCCACACACACACACACAAGGATATATTTCATAACAAAACACACACAGACACATAGAGACTTTTTCTTCAGTAGACGTGGTTGTCCATCCATTGTTTCTCACACCAATCTCTCACCATCTGCTATAAATTCACCACACACACACACACACCTTCAGGATCACTGCACCCACATTTTGCCGACCTCTAACATTTGGCAGCTAGCAAAAGCCATCACCAGGTTTTAGGTCGGTGAGGCATGAGTAAGGTAAGTTTGTGTGTTTGTGACAACAAGACCTCTGGCATAGTAGGTTATGGCACGAGGGTTATAGTGAGGTGACCATACATCATTCAGCTGTTAATACATATGTTGAATTTTCTTCCACAGTGTGTTTTGTGTGTAGCAAATTGAAGTTGATGTGCAGGTCCAGGGATTCTTATCGCTGAAAATGTTGTTTTGCCAACATTATTGCCAATACTCATGAGGGAAGTTATGGTTATGTTATGCTTACAATATAAGGTTAGTGTTAGAATTAGGTTTATATTATGGCTAGGATATTAGGATCAGATGAATGTAATTAGGATTAGATGTAAATGAAGATTTCCAAAATTATATAATATACTTTATTATGTTACTGTGGTAGGCTTTCCTTCATAAAGTATAATAATGTGTTTTAATTTTGTATCAGTCATTAGTCACTTTGTAAGAGTAGGTGTGACCTTGTTCAAAACTGAATATTTAATTTTGGAATGAAACTCTGTACAGTATATGAATGGTATATCCTCACAAATGTAATAGTGCATGTGTGACCAGATGTTTATATGTGCATGCTTATGTCTCTTTGTACACGTGCTTCTCGTTGTTGTTTTTTTTTTGTTTTTTTTTTCACATCAGCTCAGAGAATAATTGCAGAGCAGCTTCCATATGGCAATTGATGGATGCTTTTTATCCAAAGTGCGTACCCTGAGTGCATACATTTTCATTATGGGCGATTCCAGTGTGAATCAAACCCATAACCTCAGCAGTGTTAGTACTGCGCTCTATCCATTAGGCTATAAAGGACTAGTCGAGAGAAATTGCATCCATTGTGCTTCGTTGTACACTGAAGGTGAATGCAGATGAACATGCTGAAATTAAAATGTGTGAACCCTTTTATAAGTTGAGTTGTTATGAGTTGTAGTTCTTATGTAGTCTTTGTGAAACAGAAAAAACAGCAACACACACGCACACACACACACACACACACACAGACACACAACACTGTGTGCTGTATCAGATTGCAGTTAAAACACAATGTGTATTTTTACTTGTATACAGATTTCAAGGCTAAAAAAACAAAAAATTCAAGCAGGTGGGCCTCTCTTTCAGGGAAGGAAAAATGGGTGATAGAGTATATTAAAGGTTCTTTGATTTATGCATGTGGATATTGTAGAAACCCAATGTCTTACTTCTTTCCGCATTGTAGCTTCCTCATTGGAATGAAAACACATTTGGAATTGATATTCTGTTCACCTTGAAGCTGCCACGCTCTGTAAGGACTTGTCAAGCAATGCCTTACTTGAGAGACATGAAATTTGTTAGAATATGCAAGAAGGGCGCATGTGTCACCTGGTGAAATATAAGCCAGAATCGGAGACACTCATCACAACTGGAGACATTCTGTTTGCAACTTTCTAACCGTCACTTGTTGAAAAATAATCTGTTTGGTTAGCGCTGCAGTGGGATCACAACAACAGAAGTTACCTCTCTCTTTCACCAGCACGGATATGAGGGAAATGAGATTTTGATGATTTGACAGTCAGCATAATAGAATGCCAAGCATATCGCCAGTGATGATGGAGAGGTTCCAAAACGTATTCAGAAGTATGTGGGTGACATATTGACTTCCCCTGCACATTATGCTTATTCAGTTCTGCTTTGGAGAAGGAAAAAGGCTGTAGAGTCCACTGCATTACAAGTGCAGAATTGATCCAGTTTGACGAGGACCGTCTCTGTATCTGTATTGCAGTAAAGTGTAGTGAATTTCTATGTGCAGTACAGAGGGGGTAGACATACAAAAATATACTCCGGTAAAAGTTGAAGTACCATTTCAAGTCCTTTACTTAAGTCAAAGTATCAAAGTACATGGTCTTAAATGTATCTAAAGTATAAAAGTAAAAGTTGTCCTCTAAAAAAGGCATTTACTAAACTGGTTCTCTATTGTGCGTTCCTCTGAACCACAAATGAGAAAGAGTCTGCA
This sequence comes from Centroberyx gerrardi, assembly GCF_048128805.1. Taxonomy (NCBI): domain Eukaryota; kingdom Metazoa; phylum Chordata; class Actinopteri; order Beryciformes; family Berycidae; genus Centroberyx; species Centroberyx gerrardi. Next base: position 8,862,675 of record NC_136007.1, on the reverse strand, counting down.
TCTCAAATCACTTCGAGCACAGCTGAATTCACTAACGTTAATTCTCTACTCTTGTCAAAATCAGCTGATGATTTCCCGAGAGTAACAAGTCTGTTTTATAAAAGTGGTAGAAAGAGTAGAAAGTATACATTTTTCTTTTGAAATGTAGTGAGTAAAAGTAAAAAGTTTTAAGACAAACTTGAGTAAAGTAGATAGTTGAAAATATTACTTACAGTAACTACAGTTCTGGTGCAGAACATACACTGTGCTCCATAATCAACCATAGAAGAGGCAATTTAGTACAAACAAATATGTCCATATTGCAAAAATATAATAGCCGATCAGTGTACTGCAAAAAGACAGAATTGGGCCACTTTAAAACCGATCTCATCACAGAACTCGATGCTATTCAGTAAATGCTTCTGAGTACAGGAGAATTAAATCACAGCTGACCAAAAATAGCACTAATGGAAAATTGCACATTGTAACCATCCAAACCCCCACTGGCTCTGCTCTCTAAAAACAGACGTCAGTGACGGGATCAACACTCGTGTCCAGTGTACAGTAACGACGCCCATGGAGTGTCGGGAGGATGAGGTCATCATTTTAACTTGACCCCCACTTCCTGCGAGTAGCATGTGCAGAGGAAGAGAGGCACTGTGAAAACCACACCATGGGCTGCTTGTGCCAGGTGGGTCCCACTGGGAACCCTAGCTGTGCACAAATGTTGTATAATTATGTGTTAATCTGCCAGTGTGGACAGGAAAGACGAGCGCAGGGGGGAAGTTGAACCTAACGGACCGGACTGTCTGTCTGTCAAAGCCAAGAGAATGCCGCATTAGCCACATTCGCGCTAAATTATATGTCTGAAGATGTCCGAGAATAGCTCCGATTCCACTTAGCAACACATGTGCATCAGCCTCATTTGCACAGCTTGCATTAATGGCATGTAAAGGGACATCGGTTATTGCAGAGAGCGTTGGACACACTGATTGTGCGGCTAACCCTTGCCCCTTTGTATGCTTGTGTGAGTGTTTAATATCTGTTGATTATTCTCTTCACCAAAGCATCCCTTTGTACATATAAATATATTTTAAAAATGGAGTGAGTGCATGTCATTCTTTGTCACCTCAGTAGTCCACTGGGAAAAAAGTGTTTTAATTTTGAACAAATTGGTCTGAATAGGATGATCCACAAATATAAACAACAGCAACGCATGCTTTCTTTTTCGTCCCTAATCTCCCGAAGCGTTTGATGTCAAGTATTGAACGCAACCAGTAAGTCTTTAATTATAAATCCTTTCAGTCTGCCAGAAATACATTTCAATAAGTTAGGCAGCTTGTGTCTCTGATTGATTTCATTTTGGAGGGATCTAGGAGAACAAAACAAAAATAAACAGTATAAAATAGGAATGTTTGAGTGGGAGGGAATCTCCACAATCTCCTTGCATTAGCAGGGATTTTGGAATCTGCAGGCGTAATACAAAAAGCACAAACACATGCACATAAGCACACGCACACACACACACACACACACACACACACACACACACAAAGATTATTTTCAGTCTGAGATTTTGCAATAAGAAACGAATCACAAATGATGAAATATTTCTCTGGATCCAACAGCTTTCATACACTTTCTTCCAGAAACATTCAGCTACATTTAAAGGATGTTTTGAAGTGGGTGTGGAGGTTTCCACTTACAGTTAAATGAGCAATAGAGAGGGGAATGTTGTGGCACAGCATGTTGCCTCGGTTTCAGCCCACAAAGTTCGATAGCGTTATTTATATGCAATGAGACATGAGAGCCAAATCGAAAAATATCAAGCGAGCCAAGGATGCAATACCACAGAGCGTTGTTTGGCATGTGTTATGACATGTATGGCATGAATATAGCATCCGTTTTGTGTGACTTGAACAACAGATGTACAGTGCATTAAAAAAAAAGTGCTTTAAATTTGCAGTATAGCCACTGCATTTTTAATACCATACCTTAATACCATGCATTAATACCAACATGTGAGAACGGCATCTTGCCTTCATTTCACTTTCCTCATTATGCAGCACTTCTGTTAGCATTATGAATGGCAGCCTATCACTGTTCGATCAAGACACTGTATAAATTAAAGCAGTCATTCTGAGACTATACAGTAGATTTGGACGCTCGTAACGTACATGGGAACAGTTGATGTGGCAGCAGTGTGGCAGATCCTGTCAGTCTGCCAGCATGCATATTATCAAAGTTGATGGCTCTCGGTTTTTATAATATTATTTGTCAGCATTACTTTCCAACGAGACTTTGAGTTTCTCAGAACAGAATAGAAGGATCACTTTTGCAATATTTGATCGGTTTTGACAGTATGGGAATTCTCTGAGGAAGTCGAGTGTATAAATTAAAAGGTAATAATGGATATAGCACAATGAAATGCGTTTGTTTTTCTGCCACAATTTATTTCATCATTTTGATTTGATGCAATGTCTTCCTCTGGCTTTATTCTGACGTCCATGATGATATTTGGAGGGCCTCTGTTTTCCTTTTCCCTCCACTGATGATCTGATTATTCCAATAAACATGACAGGTAACAGATGTAACATGCCAACGTTTCATCAAATAAACACAGGCACATTTCCCCGACACCTCCATCTCCAAGATAAAAAAAAAAAAGAGATAAAATACAGCGGGGTAACAAATAGGATGATCAAAAATATACAAAGCACTGACACCTCATCAGATGTAGATATTCATGCACTTTGTATGCAGCATTGATGTGAAGCTAGAAAGAATATCACCAATCACTATATTTCTCCCATTAGTTTGGAAGAATACCAATCCTGGCATGGAGTAAAAAAAAAAAAAAAGAACAAACGCTATCATATCAAGTGTTATGTTATAAGCCCCATAGCTTCCCTGCTTTTAGTATGCGATGCTCCAATGTGGATTAAGAGTCACATCCGTAATCAGGAATAAACATCCTCATTTGCGTATAGATGATTAAAAGTCAGTGACCTTTCCCACAGCGATGCAGGCGCCGTGTGTTTATCCTGTGCCCTGTGTTGTAAATAAATCTGATAATATTCATTCCGCCGCTGACATTTTACTTTAAACGGTATTTATTTGGGGATTGCCGGCACTCCATATGCAGTCACGGAAGACAACAATAAGATATTTATGGGACTATCTTAGCTGTGACAGTGATAATGCCAGGGATAAAACAAACTGCACTGTTATAGCCTCAGCTGTTGTGTAAAAGCTTTCTGTTTTGTTTTTGGTTTTTTGTCTTTTTTATCAAGACTGCAGTGGAAAATAGCAATGGTGGAAAGAATGTGTACCTTAATGCATGACAAGGTTTTCTATTCATTCAGTTGGAGGGCTGTTTTGGTAAAGATAGTGGGAGTAAGAAGTATTTAAAGAGGGTTTTAAACACAGCAAAACCTTTGTTTGACTACATATTAACAATGAATGAAAACTGCCAGATATTACTGTTGTAATCCCATTCCTAGCATTTCCTAAAGGCCAAACCCAAAATGTATTTGGTTATAAAAACTTGTGTTATATTCTCTAGATTCATGAGACCTTCATGACTCATACATGTCTCATACATGGCAAGCAAGCTTTCCTTTTAAGATTAGACATTTATAATCCCTTAAAACTCAAAACACAAGTCTGTTACACTTCACTGTTTTTACAATTTACCAGACAAACCAACTTTTACACCTTAGCCATGCATGTAAAACTTGTATTCGTATTCACATACTGTTGGGTGCTTGTATCAAAAGTTCAGACAGTCAAATTTGGAGTGAATATGACCAAGGAATTAAAACATAAACAAACCCAGCAGCAGGGCAAAAAGGGTCTCAAAAGTGGATTACAGATTGGGCTTTAAAGGATGATTTCAGTTTTTTCATGTGATTGTCAGATCACTTTTTGGCCTGAGACCAGTGTACCCATAGCCATTACTAATGTTAAGTAAATGATAATTGGAGGTGAAAACATAAATTTCCTATGTGTAAATGTCATGTTGTGCATTTGAGTTAATTTAAGATGATTTAACCATCACCATTTGTTTATTTCTTAACATGTTATTCCTGTGACTACCATTCATTTTTTGCATCAGCAGTGCATACATTTGGTTGTTGTTTTTCAAATAATGAACTATGACGCATTACACATCATTTTAATCAAAAAAATATGGGCCTTGTCATCAACTTAATTGGTTTAAGGAGTCAAACCATTATTAAAATAATTAGGCAATTCAAATTTTGCTCATGATCCTGAAAAAGCAAACCAGCTGTTTCTATTTTCACTCAACGCTAATTAAATGCTTATTACTCTTTATTTTTTCCACTACTTGTGACATGTATCACATATATTACATGATTTATTTGAGTATGGATTTATAAAGGCATACTAAGAAAGCAGCTGCCAAATTTGTTTTATTGCACTATATCTCGCTCAGGAATGATTCCCCCTGCAGTCGTTTCAGTAACCGACCATTGCCTCCCAGTCCATGATGTCTGTCCTATGTGAAGTGGTGCATCTGGCCTATAGCTTATGCATGCATGGCTATATGCTGATTGATGTGAATGTTAATGCGCTGTACCCCCGCCACCTCTAACCCCATGTTTGTGTGTCCTCTGATTAAACCATGTGGCTGTGCAGGATGAGTCAGTCAGTCGGTCAGTTAGCCAGCCCCTCTTGGCTCATCCTGAAGGCCATTTGGTTATAGTGGATGCTTGGCCATTTAACCGGCCGATGCTGCCATGGCGCCGCGGCACAGACGGCTCCCGCTGAGTGCCTGCTCTTAGCTCATCAGTGGCAGCAGGCTCACGTCAGCCATCACTTCTGTACTCACTCTCAGCACGCCCGCTTCCAGCCGGCAGTGATTGCATTATGCTGAGTTTAGATTATTGGTTATTGCCTATTTATATGGAGATGCAGACCTGAGCCAGACAGGGCACATGGTGCAGTGAATAAGTCAGTCTGGAGAGCATAGAAATGATCATTTGGCAGAAACCCCAGAACCACCTACAGCTCCAGTTTCTATTTATTTGCAAAGATTAGAATTGGCTGTGTTGCATTTTGTTTTTCTCATTCAAATTGTTATTAACTTGGAAAAGCTATTTATGAAAATCTAAATATTGAACTCTAGGGATAAAGCTTAAATAACCAATTTCCTGTATGTTTGATCATTTGTCTTAGTAGTGTTCTGTGTACTGCTGTAATAATAATGTAGTAATGTTGTAATAGTAATGTACTGTGTATATGTATAGTCTTTACGCACTATTTGACCCATCTGAACAAGTGATAACTGCATCTAAAATACAGGAAGATAAGTAAAATCTAACATCAGAATATCAGCAAAATGTTTTCATGAATCCCTATAGAACTTTAGTAGATACCAGACCACCAAATACAGTTTAATGTATAGCTTATCCCTCAAATAGGCCACCAGTATAGTGATCCACCTTGCTGTCACCATGTTTTCCGGCTAGGTTGTAGTGGCTGTCCAAAGGATTTAGTGAGCTTCCCATCGCTGTACAGTATCAGTCTCCTATCTTTGTCAGACAGTAGAGGGTGGTTAGTGGTCCCGACATTGACCCTTTGTATAGATCTGTGTGTTGGAAAATGGCAAAGCACCAGGGTTGATCTGATAATGCTCTGTGTGACTTCCTAGTCTGATAGATTATAGGGGAAATAATTAGGGCTGCAAAGGACAGAGACAAGGAGCGCATGGCAGGGCTTAGAGTAAGACCGATGTATCGTTTAGCCGATATCTTGGGCCGATATTAACGTTGAATGAAATATTGGAAAAATCTGTGTCGTCCGCCTCCGATATAACAGTCCCTGTCTGACTATATAACAGCAGCCTGCCTGTTAAACCTGACATTTTATTCATTTTATTGTTAAGTCATGGTTTTTGTGAATTAATTCCTCATTTCAAGGCCTAATGTAGGTTATCCCAGAGTTTTCCCCTGACATTGAATAGGTGGATTGGGTCACGTTGTTTTAAAGAGCTGCTAACCCTAGAATAATTTCATTAGTAAAAGCTCTCAGGAGAGTTTTAGTGTTGCATGGTCTAAATGCTGTTTTGCAGGCTTCTCCATCCTGACAGAAACACTGAACACTTGTCATTTTTGGCATGAAAATGGTCAAATTTGAGGATATTGAATATCAGCATAAAATATTGGCAACTTCAGTCTAAAAATATTGGTATTGGTTTTGACCTTCAAAAACCCATATCGGTCAAACCCAGTGCAATGAGAATTCATATTCATTTTTTCATTAAACAACCACCTGACTTTCCCCTCTGGAATCAATAGAGTTTGTCTTATCATATCTAATCTTATCTTTGTTGAAAAAAAAAAAACAGGTGTTTCCTATCAAACACCAGGTGTTAGTAATAAAAAGGCAGGTGCTATAATTAAATGGCAGCCACCACCACTGAGCAGCATATGGCACTGCACCATAATGGTGGGAACTGCATGAAACGTCACAAGAATGTAGTCATTATGTGCACTCAAAGTAGTCAAACTGCTAACAGTTATGGATCAGAGATATGCCCATATCCTCAAAGAATCACCCCTGAATGTGCCACAGTGTCTGTGAAGTCCCCACTGACAGTGAAGCAACAGCAGGATGTTTCTTTTAATCATATTATCAACAGAGGTTTCTCTTTTCTTCTAGCTTTAGGAGGGACTTACTTAAACTACTACCTGTAGTATTTGAAACTTGATTACTCTGGCAACCCCTTGAGTCTCTTAGTGGTACTGTTTTATGTCAGCTGTTGCTAAGAGACTCGCTACTTTTTGCCCCTCTGCAGACTGCAGAAAGACAAATACAGCGTATACAGAAGAGGTGACGTGAAATTGTCCTCATGTACACTGAATAATGGAACTGGAATTAACTTGTGTAAGGAGGCATTATTTTTTCCCATGGCACGATTTGTTCATCAGGAGCCAAATTCGGGTCAGTCAGTCCATCAGTCAGTCAAACAGCGCTTCCTCTCCTCATACTCAGTGATGCTTGCTCGCTTGATGTTAGGTACAGCTTTGCAACTGCCATGGCTAATCTTTGTGGCAAACGTGGCAAATATTTTAGTTACAGCTATACTGAGCTAGCAAAGCAGGTTTTTTTGTGTATCGGGTTTGGAATTTTGGCCAATGCTAATGAAACGGTATCCCAATGTGTGTATGTAACTGTGGTGGCTAATATATGTGTGACAAAAATATTTTTTGCAGGTGAATACAACTAGACTTAGCTAGCAAAGCAGTTTTGCCTAATAGTCAGATGTGGAGTTTATTAATTTTGGGCAATGCTAACGAAGCATTTTGGCTAACAGGCCAATACTGAAAGAGCGCTAACCTACCAGAGCGTAGCAGTATAGTAGAGTGGATCTCTTCCTCTTGACAATACATTAGTGAATGATGTGGTTATCCTGATTAGTCCAGGACTGTAGTAAATTCAGCTACAGCAACAGCTGATGCTGCACACCTAGCTAGGCGCTGTGGGACGGGACAGCATCTTTTCTTGTCTGTATATTTGTTTGCCTATAATATAATACTTCAGTGTTACAAACAAGTAGAGTGAGGCAGTCCTCTTCATGGTTGAGGCCCTACCTTTGTAGTCAGTCCTGCACATTTCCACCAAATGTACTCGACCTGGGGACACATACAGTAAACACATTGAAAGCAACACATCGAATTAACCAATTATCACCGCTATGGTCTCATTTTTCTACAGCCATTATGCTATGCTATGAAAATTAATTTGAGAATGATATATTGAGGTAAATATTCTGCACGTAGGGGCTTTAATGGCTCTGTGGGGCCCACAGCAACAGCAGTGAGACACATTAACACTCCTAATGCGTGCATATGTTGCTGTTGCTGTCTTCAGCAACCTCAAATAACTTGCACTGGGCCAGATGCAGCAGGATAAAGAATAAACGAGGTAGAAGTTTTCCAGTAAAGTCTTTCATATGCCCCAAAACATGAAAAAAAGAAAATAAACAGTCCCTCACTTTTGACTCATCTCCCAAATTTTGTGTCTAGCTTGGATTGTGAAACTAAGTTGGCAATATGTTTGTTCTTTTGGAGTGTCATGGGAGTCTGAGATGAGAAGTCGGGAGAAAAGCTTTCAACAAGACGTCTAACACAGAGTAAATCCCTTGCGTGGATTGTCAGAAAATTGAATCAGAGCCCGCATTTATGGGTTAGCTCTATTGAAACATTTCTAAGCATAACTTATTTCAAGCAGTAATTAAAATGCAAAGGGGTCAGAGATGCAGCTCTCTGAGGGTTGAGGTGGAGAGGTATTTAAGGGATCTATGGGTTTTAATAGGATCCGTCAGATCTATCCCTGGTTGTTTATTTAAGCAATAACAGAACAGCCTTATTCACAGTGGCAACATAACTGTTACTGTATGCATGCCACAGCAGAACATTTTACTATTTTATTGCTTGTATACAACTTCATAGCCCTTTCAACACAAGTCCATAAATGTATTGTGTTTTTAAATAAATGCAAAACTTCTTAAAATGTTATATAATTTTGTTAATTCTGTCCTCTGCAAAGAGGATACAAGTAAAGCAGGTGTAGAAGGGATCAAACAGGTTTTTGACTCATCTTGCTTAAGGGGGGTGAAAATCTAAACATTTAAGTGTGAAGTTATTCACAACACTCATGTTGCTACCAGCTATTTCTCAGGGAGTTTTGCTGTTGTTTTTGTTGTTGTAGTTGTTGTTTTCATGAACATTTTTAAATGTATTTTAGGCTTCAGACTATGCATCATGATGCCATGCTACAATCTTACAAGTATAAATAAGTAGAATGAGAAAGAATTATGGCCTATATTATCTGCTTTGAGTACCAAATGGCTAGGTACATTACAACAGCTGAAACAAAAAAAATATATATATAAAATGATGATAATAAAAACAAACAACTTCTCTTAATGAAGTCTTTAATGTAGGAGATAGGGTTGGTTGAGGGAACGTAAAATATAACATCCTCCAGTGACCCGGGCCTTTCCACTCAGCCACAGAGCATGGGACGTCCTAATGATTTTACAGGATATTTACTTAATGTCTTTGTCACCACAGGGGCCCAGGCTTCACTGCAGTGATACTATTTCATAACATAATATCATCTGCTGCTATCCCTTACCTCAGATGACAGAGCATAAAGGGGCCTGAAAACATTAGAGTAGTTATCACTCACAGTTAAAGAAATAAAGTCCTTTGCCTTGATTATCCTCCAAATTCTACAGTATGAATATATAATGAAGGGTTTCAATTCAAAACACTATCTATCAAATATAGTTTGTTCATTGTTCAGTATTTCCAAAATGCTGATTATATCATATAAAATGTTGCTGTTTTGTAAGCACTGGATTTAGAATTACCAATAGCTCCAATAACACACTGCAAAAAAAGTCATTTAGTGCTAGTATTGTGACTTAAAATCGTATATTTCTGAAAAAAGTGAAACTCTGCCATTGGGCTGAGATTTTTTTACTTGTCTCCAATGTAAGCCTGTTTGTTTCAAGAATTATCTTGAATCATACATCTTTTTTGGGACGGTAAAGCCAGGTCAGTCAGTGTCCCTTAAACCAGTGACAACGAACTTAGTTGTGTACAATTAATGAAAACAAAGTGTGAAACCTTAGCTATGAATGTTCACACATTAGCTCACTTTTCATTGAAACTCACACAGTCCTTCTTCATATGAGGAATCTAATTGGTCGTCCGGCTGTTAGTTTAAAGAAGTCCTTTCAGTGAGCCGTTAATCCCGAGTCTTTCAACATTCCAAGGTAAATGGGAGGGGGAGTGCTTTTTGTTGTCGTTACAGTCGATAACATTACTGGCAGTTATTTATGTCAGTACGTCGCAGTTGCTACTGAGACACTTAGAGACACTTTTATGGCTAGTTCCAAGGTAAATAAATGTGTGTGTGTGTGTGTGTGTGTGTGTGTGGAGGGGGGGTGTTGCTGTTGAGTTGATAACTTTACTGTTGGTTTTGAATTGACAGCATTCGCCATTGCCACAGGTCAATGTCAACCCATTGTTTGTCTTAACCCAGAGGCGTGCAAAGTAATTCCTGCTGTACGAGTGTGGTGTCGTAGCCTAGTTGATGTTACCATAGCAAAGGGCAAAATAAAACCAATAGACATAGCTTCATAGCAGGAGCTAGGTTTATCATTGTCGGATTTTGCTAAACACGTACACATTGGCTACGTCTTGAAAACAAATAATGCAATGATTACATGTTTAATGTTTACATGCGCAATAGCAGTAAATAACCCATGTATATGCCATGTTGCATAACCTTGAGTATTCAATGTAGAGGCTATACATCTGCAGCCCCCTCCATATTCTATAATGTATTATACATAGGTTAGAGGCTAATATAGATTTTGTGACATCTCCATGTGAGCATTTCCCTCCTTTCATTCAGCCATGATTCTCCAGTGCAATGCCCTGGTTGTAACTTTCCTATAGTGCCATTGGACTGTACAGCATCTGTTTTTGTTTATAGTGGAGTGATCTGCCTTGTTTCAAGATATTGACACTGTCTCTACAATTATGATGTATCACTCAATGAACACTTCACCAGCTCCTGAGATTTTCTGGATTTTAAAACCAATTTTCCCGGCCCGTACTCTCTGTTTTGGAGCAAAATGCCCTCCTCTCCCCACCTACTTACCACGCATTTTCAACTGCTCAGCGCTGGAGGACGGTGCTATAAGCGAGTGACCTGTCTCGCAACTGATTTTAGCTTCTCAAGCCAAAAAAGCAAAAAACAACAAATGTGTGCTGTGTGAGACACTGTATGAGATAAGTCCTGCCAGTGTTGTTGCAATTCCTACTGCTCACCGATAGACGTCATAGATTATGTACCCTTATTATTTTTTTTTTCCTGGCATGTGGTTTAGTAAATGCTTGATCTCTCATTTTCAACAGAGTAATAGCCAATAATTTGGTTTCTCTCTAGTGGTGACTTTGAAAGAAATAAGCACACTGTCAGTAGACTTACTCAAATCAAAGAACAATTTCTGCTTCTGGGCCTTTGTACACTTTTGAGTGAGTAGATCCTCTTGAAGCAAGTGTATGAAATTCCCTTTGTGCATAATAATCTCTTTTAGCGCAGACTTTTAACAACGGTTGCAGATCTTTTTTTTTTTTTGGTATTATTTTTGTGCTTCAGGAGCAAAACTCTATGAAAGAGAGACTTCAGGCAAAATGTTGGAATGAATGATTGATGGTGTGAACAAACCGCTTCATTTAGTGAAATTTGCATTTCATTGTATGAAGTGGCACTTTTTCTGATTCTTTCTGACTGGCCCTAATGGAAAGAAAATGACTTCTGAGCAGATCAGGCCTAGTCTAATTTCCTATTGTCACAAGGCTTTATGAAACAAAAGGTGACCTTCAGCTTCCTACACTGCCATCTCTCTTTGTGTTCCTAATTTCTCCCACTCTAGTTAACCGGTCATTTGATGGGCGCTAAACACACACTGCTGTGACCAGGCTTATTCCTTTGGGTTGCATGGTAAAAAGGACTGGTAGTGGAGGCTATAAAACACAGACCTGCCTGCCTTGTACAGTCACAGAGGTCATCAACACAATTTGCTTTGCTTGAAACAAATTAAAAAGTCATCGCTGGCGTGCCTCTCACTCCTAAAAAGAATGTCAGTTTGAAATATTCCAGCGTTAATTAGAATTGCCCTGCAGAGAAAATTTCTGAGTTCATAGCTATAGTTTTCTTGCTATCTTTCAATTGGAATAATCCATTATGCCCTCCCACGATAGAATTTTGCTTCATCGCTGATCCTTTTTCAAAGACAATGAAATGTAATTTGGCAAAAAATAACAGATGTTCTCTTATTAAAGATACTTTTGTTTCCTCAGAAACATAAAGAATATTCAGAGGGTGCATTCAGGCACTGATTCATTCACTGTGGCTTTTAAATACGCAAATTGTAATCTCGTGTTCCTCGAACTTGGTCTCAAACAAACTGCCGATTCCTGAGGGAAAGCTATGCATGGTGTGTCAGTGTGCTTTCAATGCCCTGTGTAATGTGACATCAGAAGAGAGTATTAATATTTTAACTGATGCAAATGTGGTGGTTATGGTGTTCAAAGAAACATAAAACGTTGCAATGTTTATATGGACGTCAGTATCTAAGCATTCATGAAAATATATCTGAGGATGATAAGAGCAGAAAAACATGGGTCTGCTAACCTTGAGTTTCCCCTCAGGGGACAAATTACCCGAAATATAAAAGCCAATCTAGTAGCTAATTATAACATGTAACCTGCTCCTGCATGCCATGGGGGTGGGGGACAGTCATCAGAGACAATACAACCTTGCTAAAAAAAACATGTATTAGAGACACTTTAATTACGGTAAATGTGATGGGAAATTCATCAATCTTTTAAAAAGCGCCTAACTTTGATTAATTAGCGTACTCCTGCCTTTAACCATAATTGGATTGTTATAAGCCGATGGGGAAATGTTTGCTACATTACTTACCAGGTATTACACACACGAACAAACTGCTAGGGTGCTATGGGAGTTTTTACTGTTCAGTGTCATAGATCATGCTAGCACCTTGATTAGTAATCTAAAAATTGTGAAATGTTGCCTCATAGTTTGGTGGAGTATCACCAGATGGAGTAGTGGGGAAAGTGGAGCGAGAGAGTCCCTTTGTGTTGCATTTATTTATGAACACCAATTAAATATCAGTATCAGTAATCAGCTCAGCTGGAAGTCAGCCAAGGATGCAGCCTATTCCCCAACATTCAACATGTTGACATCTCATCAGCATGCATGCGCACGCACCTCCCACGCACGTGCATTTGTGCATGTCTACAATGTGGTGTTTTTGCATGTATGTAGAAGCAATGTAGAAGTGTACAGGGACTTAGAGATTATTTAAAATTCATGGCATCTGTACTCAATTGTTCCCAGCCAACATGGTGCTGTCAAATAGATGTTGTTACATTGGCACTAGTGTTATATGTGTAAATACAATTCTAAAAGAAAGTTGATATCAGTTCAAGTTTCCAAAGCTAGTTTAATATGGATTTTGCCACACCATAATATCATTTTGTGAAAATATTTTGCTAATTTGGGTTGATGTTGAACTTGGCCACTTCCTGCAATGCTTGCTGGGTTACTACATGAAACTAATTGCAATAGAGGGCATGTCTCAGAGGTACAATACATTTTCTGTATGAGCCAAGGTCCCCTTGAAGACAACACATCTGAGTGCAAGACATGAATGAAGCCAAATAACCATAACTAAGGGGCTTATTTGTCCATGGCTGAAACACAGCAAATAATAAACCATACAGCTCACATATCTGTCCTCTGGGTGACATCTTTCAGTCCCGGCCCTCCTGCTGTGTAGGTGGGAGCTGTGGAATCATATTCATAAATCTAACAGGAAGAAGGGCATTTTAAAATGGGTTCAGATGGCCAATACACGTCAGAATACTGTGTCAACTCTCTGACAAGCACATCAATTAAAAGGCTTTGGAGTCATGGTCTGTAGAAGCTTTATTTTCACTGTGTGGAGTGACATCTAGCATGCTACTAAGAGTAGCCAGTTAGCTTGATCCTATTTGGGCACTGTTGTAAACATTTGAAGATTCATGCACCTCCCCTCTGGCCAATGCACCAAGTCCCTCAAGCAATATAGGAATATGAATTGTGCCCGAAAACCGTCCTTCAGCCAGAGGAAGGGGGTCCATGCCCCCGTGTCGCCAAGCATCTGCCCTGCTGAAGACAATGAATCTCTAACAGCTCCAGGGAGGCTTTTCTGTAGCTAACTCTGCACTCTGACCTCCCAGTTTTGTGGCAGACTTTGCCTGAGTGCCAATATGCAGTACAAACACACCAAACATTTGAATGCTTTAAACCAGTGGTTCTCACTCCTGGTCCTCGGGACCCAGAGTCCTGCTGGTGTTCATTCTAGCCGTCTAATCAGGGACTATTTTACACCTGGGACACCAGGTGAAAGCAATTAACTGCCATTAACTACCTGGTAGGATATGCCGTGTTCAACATCATGTCAGATGTACCGAAAATATGAGCTGCCACCTGGGAAAAAAAACGTTGACGTCAACCTCCTAGTGGTATGTTACAAGTAGAATATGTGCAATTTTTTTGTGGGGTCTGATATCTCACAAATTGTCTGTGTCAAATGTGTGTCAACACAGGCGGGAAACGCTGCAGCGAATCCATCATTGTCGACAGTCCAAGAAAATAAAGAATCAAAATCATCAGTTAAATCCGCAGTAATACAACCCCACTTGTGAAAAGCTAATAATGTTTGCTGCAGTTTGTTTATGGTTATGTACTCTGAGGACCAGGATTGAGAACCACTGCTTTATTAAAGGCATGTGGTTGATTTAGCATTTCCTTGTTAGTATGTGCAGTCTAATAATAAATCCCCTTTGGTCATGAGCTATATGACACACACTCTAAATAGATTAGATTAGATTAGATTCAACTTTATTGTCATTGCACAGAGAACAAGTACTAAGACAACGAAATGCAGTTTAGCATCTAACCAGAAGTGCAAAAGAAGCAGTAAAAGTGCAGTGCAATGTAATGTACATATGTATAATATATAAATAGAATAAGCTGTAAGGGTAGTATGAATGTGCTAAGATATATACAGTATGAACAGTATTAACAGTATGAACAGTATGAACAGTGGATATGAGTATGCAAGATATATGAATATGCAAGATGTATATAATAATATATATAGTATATTTAGTATGGTGTATATACAGTATGAACAGTATTAACAGAATGAACAGTATGAACAGAGTGGTATGAATACGCTAAGTATATAAATAGAATAAACTGTAAGGGGTAGTATGAGTGTGCAAAGATAAATAACAGTATAAATAACAGATAAATAACAGTATGAACAGTATAGTATGAGTGTGCTAAGATAAATAACAGTATGAACAGTATAAACAGTATGAACAGTGGATATGAAATGCAAGATATATACAGTGTATATATAGTATAAACAGTATGGTGTATAGTATATACAGAATGAACATGTGTATAGTAAGTATGTATAGTCACTGGAGGAAGGTGTCTGGGTGTTGTTGTGTGTGTGTGTGTGTGTGTGTGTGTTGGGGGGGGGGGGGGGGGGGGGGGGGGGGGGGGGGGGTTGTTACCGGTGCAGTGGGGGGATGGGGAGGTATCCGGGGATAGGGGCTATCACCGTGGTGCAGAGTTCAGTAAAGTGACAGCTGAGGGGAAGAAGCTGTTCCTGAGCCTGGAACGGAGATTCCTGTAGCGCCTCCCAGAGGGGAGGAGGGCAAACAGTCTGTGGCCAGGGTGTGAGGTGTCCCTGGCAGGGAGTGGAGTACTGGTGATGCGTTGGGCAGTTTTTACCACCCTCTGCAGTGCTTTCCGGTCTGAGACAGAGCAGTTGCCATGCCAAACTGTGATGCAGTTGGTAAGGATGCTCTCGATGGTGCAGCGGTAGAAGTTCACCAGGATCTGAGGAGACATGTGGATTTTCTTCAGTCTCCTCAGGAAGAAGAGACGCTGGTGTGCCTTCTTGACCAGGGTTGAGGTGTTGAGGGTCCAAGAGAGGTCATCGGAGATGTGGACACCCAGAAACTTAAAGCTGGTGACACGCTCAACCTCCGTTCCATTGATATGGATGGGGGTGTGTGTGCAGCCTTTGGTCTTTCTGAAGTCCACAATGAGCTCCTTGGTCTTCTTGGTGTTGAGGGCCAGGTTGTTGTTGGCGCACCACGCCGCCAGGTGCTGGACCTCCTCCCTGTAGGCCGACTCATCGTTGTTGTTGATGAGGCCCACCACCGTTGTGTCTGCAAACTTGATTGTACTGTATTCACTTGATGGTATTGGAACCATGTACAGGCGTGCAGTCGTAGGTGAACAGGGAGTAGAGGAGAGGACTCAGCACTCAGCCCTGTGGAACGCCAGTGTTCAGGGTGAGGGTTGAGGAGGTGTGATTGCCTAACCTAACATACTGAGGTCTGTTGGTTAGGAAATCCAGTATCCAGCTGCAGAGGGAGGTGTTGATGCCAAGGTCACCGAGTTTGGTGATCAGTTTGGAGGGGATGATGGTGTTGAATGCTGAACTGAAATCGATGAACAGCATTCTCACATAGGTGTTGTTGTTGTCCAGGTGGGAGAGGGCGGAATGAAGCGCTGTGGAGATGGCGTCCTCTGTACACCTGTTCTGGCGGTAGGCAAATTGGAGAGGGTCCAGTGTGAGTGGTAGGCAGGTTTTGAGATGAGCCAGGACCAGCCTCTCGAAGCACTTCATGATGATGGGGGTGAGTGCAACTGGGTGGAAGTCGTTTAGGCTCGCTGCAGTGGAGTGTTTTGGCACTGGCGCGATGGAGGTGGTTTTGAAGCACGTGGGGACAGCTGCTTGGGCCAGTGACAGGTTGAAGATGTCACTCAGGACCTCAGTCAGCTGCCCAGCACAGGCCCTGAGCACGCGTCCGGGGATGCCATCAGGGCCAGCAGCCTTACGTGCATTAATCTTGCTCAGCGCAGCACACACGTCGGTGGGGGAGAGTGTGAGGGGCTGGTGGTCTGCAGGGAGCACAGTCTTGATGGCCGCCTCCTGGTTGTCCCTGTCAAAGTGAGCATAAAAGTTGTTAAGCTCATCAGGGAGGGAGGCGTCGCTGGTTGGGGGGGTGGTGTTGGAGGGTTTGTAATCCGTAATGGCCTGGATGCCTTGCCACATGCGTCGGGGGTCGCAGTTGTTGTTAAAGTACTCCTCAGTCCTTAGCTTGTGGCTGTGCTTGGCCCTCTTGATGCCCCTCTTCAGGTTGGCTCTGGATGAACTGTAGGCTTGCGCATCACCTGATCTGAAGGCGGTGTCGCGTGCCTTCAGCAGTAGGCGGACCTCCCTGTTCATCCACGGCTTCTGATTTGGGAACATTGTAATCTGTTTGAGGGAGGTGACACTATTGATGTTGGTGCTGATGTAGTCCAGAACGGAGGAGGCAAAAGAGTCTATGTCCGTGTGAGTGAGTCCAGGGTGGCCTGAGTGGAAAACATACTTCAGTCCGTGTGTTGAAACAGGTGCTGTAGTGCGGAGTCTGCCCCCTCTGGCAACACTTTAACTGTTCTCACTGATGCTTTCACACGTTTGATGAGCGATGTGTACTTGGGGAGTAGGAACAATGAGAGATGGTCCGACTGTCCCAGGTGGGGGAGGGGAATGGCCTTGTATGCCTCAGCCATGTTGGTGTAAACATGGTCCAAGGTCTTGTCTCCTCTAGTGGGGCAGGAGACATGTTGGTAAAATTTGGGGAGTACAGTCTTCAGGTTGGAGTGGTTGAAGTCACCCGCAACAATAAAGGCTGCCTCCGGGTGTTTACTGGCAGCAATTCCTTCATTGCAAGCTTAGCATTAGCATCCGGGGGGATATATGCTGCAGTCACAATAGTAGATGTAAACTCTCTGGGCAGATAGAAAGATCTACACTTAACCATGAGATATTCCAGGTTAGCAGAGCAGTGACTCTCGATTACAGCAGTGTCCGTGCACCAGGCTTTGTTTATATAAATGCACAGACCCCCACCTCTGGTCTTACCGGAGTCGTCTGCTGTCCTATCTGCCAAGCACGTAGCGTTCCGTTAGCTCAATGGCGCTATCGGGAACGCCGCTAATGAGGATGCTTTCAGCTAAACTCTTAGCCTCTCACTGACAGGCCATTACAGAATAAGCCTTAATTGCTGGCTATTATTTTTCTTACAATGAGCAAATACTTACATATGAGCATCCTTTGGGCAAAACTCTTGGGTACACACAGTACAATTGTCCATACAGTATATGCAGTATAATAAATACATTATTGTGTGTATCATGTTAAAACTAATGATTTGGAGGAATATTGTGGGCAAGTAGCCTTGACCTCTTGAGGATCTCTGGAGGTGTAGTTTCTGTCACATAGGGATGATGTGACTTGTGGATGTAATGTACTGTATGGTGTTAAAAAAGGCAACAGCTGGCCATGAAACCCAATTATCCTACAAACTGCTGTTACCTGATTTTCAGTTCAAAAGAAAACTCTTGTCCTGTTGCCAGATGACTGTGTGGAAGCTTGGCCCGACTCCCTACATCATCTGAATAATGCTGATCTACAATTAAAAAGAGTGAATGTTTGTTTTTTCCAAGGACAGCTTGGCTTTGTGATAACTATTGTTTGAAGAACCTGGAAGCAGTGTAAATTAAAATTTTGGCATTCGTAGTGTTTTGGTGCTTTCAGGTAGATAAGAATGATTAGAGTGTGAGGGTCAGTATTTCATTTCAGGTAGAAAGTGTGTGCATGTACATGCATTTGTGTGTGTGTGTGTGTGTGTGTGTGCGTGCGTGGGGGTGTGTGTGTGTGTGTGTGTGTGTGTGCGTGCGCGCGTATGTGCATGCAATGTTTGCTCATGCATGCTGTGTTGTTTCTGTGACAGACCCTTTCCCAGATTGTAGAGGTCTCCAGACATCCAGTCATTCTGACAATTCTTCTTCAATGTGTATGTGTGTGTGTGTGTGTGTGTGTGCATGTGTGTGTCTGTGTGTGTGCGTGTTCAATTGGTATGCTGTGGCTTTCAGGTGAGCAACCTTCCACGGAGGCCACAGCTCCCGAAGCCAAGCATCCATGCTGTTGTGCTCTGCTTTCAGGCTGATAGACTGTTGCTCCTGTACTCCTACAGATCCATCCGTGTGTGTTTGTTTGTTGTTTAGACGATGCTATTTTTGCTGTTTGGCAGTGTGTGTGGAGTGTGGGTTGAGTGGGTGGGGTGTGTTGTGAGGGGCCCAGGCCCTCCATATGCCTCTCCTGGAGGACGAGGTAAATTGGAGACTGTATTGGCATTCCAATGTTTGGAGCAATAAGCATGGCATACAAAGTGTGCTCTAAAAGGATTTGTTGGTGGTGAAGTAATTGTTTGATAAACTAAACAGACAAATGTTACCAATTAAAGGCCACTAAAACTCTCTGTACTCAATAAAAAACATTGATAAACAAACCACAGGAGCTCTGCTGGCAATTATCCAGATCTTTTAGAGGGACTTTTGTTTTGGATGTATTTTGGTTGAAATGATTTAAAAATAAAAACAGTTTCAGGAAAATTCTCGTGCCTTTGTTTTTCATTCAATAGAAAGTCCCATGGTGCCCGCCATTGAAGGTAGAGCCAAATCGATAAACACTGCAACGTGCCCAGCGAGAAATCAATAGGGGCGCCTATCATTCCCACAGCCACACCCTGCTGTTCGACTTTACTTAAGTTTGATAAATGGCCCTGCTCATTATCACAAATCTTAGAGCAGTTAAGGCTGTAGCCCAATAGCTAGATTTATGTTTGTGTGTGATTTTTTTGCCTCTCGCGTCATATGAAAAGACACGCGAAAGTCCAGCAGGTCTTGGTCACTCATGAATCTAAACTATTTCTTTAGCAACAATCACAGAGACTAATGAAGGCCAAGAGACCGAAAATGTTTTGTCTACAATGGGAATAAAGTGATCCATCACACAAAGCAATTTCTGTCGAGTGCGACTGTATTTATTCAATACTAAATTCTACTGACAGGATAATGCACCGCCCGAGTGCAGCGGTCTCTACATGTAGCAACAAGTGTAACCACTGCTTGTTGAACATATTCTGTTTGCTCTCCAGTGTAATCACAACAGCAGAAATTAATAAGTGAGATTTAATAAGTGACTTATTGTCATTCCATGATCAAGGACACAGGGAATGAGATTTTAATATTTTAATAGTTAGTATTAAACAATGCCACACATTTCCAGTGTTACAATTATTCAATCAATGTAACATATTCACTTTTACTTGCAGCTGTGCATCCTTTTCAAGGAGATTATACCACCTGAATCAGTGGGTAGTCAATATAACCAACTAGTCATAATTCAGCAATCAGTGTTGTTTGTTTGGCCGTTGAATTCTGAACTGACTAAACTGACACAAATGGCATCAACAAAGAGCATTGGGAGGGAGCACATATTGTATATGTTGCCTTCATGTACAGTAGATAGATATGGGGAGGCTGGGCTAAGCATTAAAAAAAAAAGTATTGAGATATCATAAAGTCTATATATCCCTTTGACAGACAAATGGACATACACAGCCCAATCTCTAGATTTAATCATGTTGGGGGAAAGAAAAACAGACTGACAATTGGCTGTTGTAAACATTTGAACATTCTGCAGATCCAGAGACTTCTGAGGGGAATTTGTGATGCACAGGTTACATCACAGACCATGACAAACCAAGGGATTGATCACCTATTGGGCAGCAGAATGGCCAAGTTAGTGGAGAGGCCGCCCTTCAACCAAAGTGTCCTGGTTCTAACCCCTGTGTTGGCGAGTATCTGCCCTGCTCAAGTGTCCTTGAGTAAGACTGAATCTGTAGCGGCTCCAGGAGCATCTGACCCTCACCACTGACCTGCCTGTGGAGGGGGACGAACCAACAGGGATCAAGTATCACATGATCTATTACCTGAGACCAGCGATCACTGGACAAGAGCCAGGCTTGTGAAGTCTCAGGTCAGTTGGAATAATCATCCTCCATCTCTGCTTGCTGTGATGACTTTGCTTATTGAACAAGGCCATTTGTTATATTCTTGTCCCTTATGACGACTGAGATGTTCAAAATCTGAGCCTTGGTGTGCTTACTCCGAGTTAAGCGGTTGCACACTCCATGTACAATAGAATTTGATTGAATGAAATTAGACTGCGCTCTATCTCAATTCTCCTATCATTCACTGGAGAGAGAGAGAGAGAGAGAGAGAGAGAGACTATAGGCCAACACACATACACACACTGCACACACATACACACACACATACACACACACACACACAGGGAAAAAAAGAGCTCTGGCTAAGCCGTTCTTATTTCACACCTGACCTGTGTTTAGATGGATGGCCAGCAGGCCGGCAGCGGAGGAACTGCTTCCCTTGTTTGAATTCTACTCTGTTTCCTCCTCTTCTTTGGCTGCAGACGTCACTTTGAGGGATGGCGAGGAAGGTGGGAGAAGAGGAAAGTGAAGGAGGAGTAAGAGAAGCAGGAGAATGAGGGGGAGGACGGTGATGAAGAGGAGAACAAGGAAGATGAAAAGTGGAGAAAAAAGGAAGGAGGAAGGGAACAAGCGACCAAAGGGGTTTCCAAGAGGTTAAAGATGAAAGAACGGTGTGAGGAATGTTGAAGGTATGAGGGGAAGTGATGAAGATGATGTCAATAAGCAAGCGAGGGCATTCGTCTTTGTAGAAGGTAAAAGAATGGAAGATAATCATCAGTCCTGAAGTCAACCTCAACATTCTATTTACAATTTCTTCAGCTGGCACTTAATGGAAAAATAAATCATTAGCCTGCGCTCCAAGGTGATCACAACAGAATTTTGTTTTTCTCCATTTCCTTTGTCTTTCACAAACAAGGAAATGTGGGAAATTAGATTTTGACGGTTCCCACAATAGAATGCCATGCATGTCTTCAGTAATGATGGGCTGTCTCAAACGTGTTGTTGGCGTATTGCCTTTCATTGTGTATAATGTTGATTATGAAGGATCAGGATGACAGAGTTATTGACAATGAAGATGCCAATCAATGTTAACTTTCATTGTTTGAGTTCTTGGTTTTCTGTCTACTGGGCCAATCTGTTTTAGCTACCTACTGTTTCTCTGCCTCTATAGTGCCTTCCAGAATGAGCACATTGATTTGTTTTCTTCCTCAGCACAAAGTTGAATTACTTAACCCATGTAGGAGTGTGTTCCTGTGTAGGAGGAGTGTGCGTGTGTATGTGTGTGAATGTGCATGCTTGTGTGTGTGTGTGTGTTTGGCGTGTGCAAGGATGTGTGTAACATACTGTATGTGTGTGCCAGTGTACATCAACAATGCCAGGGCTGATTAACATGCACAGCATCTGCCTCAGCTCCCCTGTGTGATCCACTGTAGTCCCCTATCAGTTTGTGCTGTAGTTGGTGAACCTACAGTAACAGTATAATAACAGATTGTTATTTATAGTGCTATTCTGTGTTTCATCCACTGATGTTATAAAGATATTCTATTCTTATCATGATATCATTCTGAGGTCAAGCCTCTTACATAGGCCTAGCTCTGGGCTAGAACATGAAGCATCAGTTTATTTTCAGTTTATTTTTCACATTTCTTTCTATCCTCCCTTATTTAAAGTCACAATGAAATGAAAAAATATGTTTCCTTTGCTAACTAATTATCCTTATCAAAACACCTATTTAACAATAAATGCCAAAACATGTACAAAACTTTCATTTTTTCGTATTTGTATACCAGAATCTCATTACTTTTATTTCCTGGAAAACAGTGTATTTTTAGCGCTTACTTCATGTCGTACCAGTAGGCGTAATTAAAAATTCTAAACAATAATACGATCACAGATGTTTGAACAATCCGCCCCTCCCATCAGATAAAACCCACAACTTTCACAACTTCACAAAGTGACATGAGTGGCAACATTGTACAGCGATTCATTTTTGGCCTCATGTATCAGGGGACAAAATTTACACACCTGGGAGCAGTTGGGGGTTCAGTGCCTTGCTGAAGGGCACTTTGGCAGTAGTTGTGAAGGTAGGAAAATGTTTTTAATTAATTCAACTACTCTAAATTTTACACGTGGTCCCAGAATTTGAGCTGGAGATCTTCTGCACTTGAGACCTTCAGGCTGCTACCGTCCCTAACATCGCCACTCTTAATACCTATGTGGTTCTCACAAAATTCGAGTCATATCCTCTATTGAGAAAAAGGTTTATCAAGCATCATCGAGCAGGTGGAATTGGACAACCTGTGGGCGTGTGCTTGGGAATTGAGAGTGGTCTCTACAGTGGTTGACAGAGGCATGGCAATTCTTGAAAACACATTAACGATAGCCGGAGTGGCGAAAGAAACTCAATCTACACCACCAATACAGCAGGGACGGCCCTCTAGCTTTGACGCTAATAAGAAGCTAAGGCAGTAATTTCGGGGAGGGTCCCACGAGGAGTGCAAAAGTCATTTTGATCCGTTTACAGCTTCAGGGCTCACGTTCAGCGTCACAGCCCTGAAGTGTTCTAGGGAAGTAATTATTCTTCAAGCTGCTTCTCAGCGAACCAACATGACATGCCAAACGGCGTTTTGCGAGCCACGCAGAACAAGAAGATTGTCGGAGAAAAGTGTTCTGTGCCTAATATCGTGGTTAAAATGTGGAATTAGGTGAGAGGCCAAGGTGTGACATGCTTCAATGACCTGGAGTTCAGCGCACACACCAGTGGAGCAGTTGTTGTTGCTGCAAGGTTTCTCTCTCTCTCTGTCACTCTCTCTCCCTCTCACTCTCTCTCTCTCTCTCACTTTCTATTTTGTCTCTCCTTCATCAGCCTCTCATTCTCTCTTTCTACATCCCTCTGGTCTATACCATGTGAGCGTACAAGCTAGTGCAAGCAATTAATATTCATGGTTTGTTGTTCTGCATGGCATAAACAAAGTAGTTTTTTGGTCATCTTTCACACTTTATTTCTCCTCCATAATCAATCGCTTTGTGCCAGAGAGGAAAACCAAGGCCTCAGCTCGGAGACAAATTTTACTAAGCAGTGTGAGTACGACTGGCATTCCTTATGAGCATGTGGATCACATAGTACTTCGGGGCAAAGCTGCAAATTGCACATTTCAGGTTGGATTATCTGGTCTGCACAGCTAATGTTTAGCTACTGTAGCACATAGCTGCTTTTGCTTTTATTTATTTTTGCTGCCCAAGGCAATGCATAAGCCTGGGAGAGTTGACACTAATTCAAAAGTGTTTTTCAGTGTAAATTAAAGTCCACTGCCACGACTTTCATGTTTAAACAGTGGCATGTAGATTATGTGGTCAGTGTTTTCTTTGTACTGCTTTACTAATATTCACTTTCAACTGGTAGGATTTGTCATTTTTATTCTCGTTCTACTAACAAACTGCATATTTATCTTGGGTTAATTAGTGTGTACATCATAATTGGTATGCGTATATGCCTCTGCACCAGTGTGACAAAGATAAATTCCTCTACAATTTATCATGCTTGTTATTCTCATTAAGTTATTCTCATTAAATTCTCGGCTTATCTTCATTCTCATATTCTCTGATTCTGATCAAAGGTATCACGGATTTGTTCATCTCTACTGACGCTGGATCGCCCCAAGTTGACATTCAAGTCACTCTGTAATGTTTGTCCCTTGTGTGCAATAGAAGACTAATCTCCAGACACTCAGGGAGAGGTTTGTTTTTGTTTAGCAGTGATGTTCACTCAGCTCGCTGACCTTGTGGCTCAAAATAAACCTGAAATGGTTTCTAAATCCCAAAACTGAGAGTCAAATCCTCTCTCTATTCACGCTGCGACTCTATACGTCATAACAGATGCAGCCACATGCGCACGGATACGCATGTGCCAATGAATCCAAGTAATAAATAATCTAAACGTACACAGCAGGCAGCTGCAGAGCCCCTGCCCTTTTGCCCAACACCACACACAACGTGCCCTACAAGAAAATGTTCATTTATGTATGATTTATGTATGCAAAAAGGGTACCCTCTCGTACACTATATACACAGCCACACAAATACACACACACACACACACACACACACACATAATCCCACACAGAGACATAGACACATGTGGATGCATGACAAAGCACTGAATGTGTGTGTCTCTCTCTCATTCTCTCACAATCAGACACACACACACACAAACACACACAAGACAACCAGACAACCGTGTGAAAGCTCCCAGCAACAGGCATGGATGGCCATCTGGGGTTTATTATTTTTCTTGGCTGTTTGAAGGTTCAAAAAGAAAACCATAGCCTGTGGTGTGTCACACTTTCTGACCGTATGCCCCGTTTGAGGCCTGGACTCATCCACTCCTTTGTGTTAGGAGAAGAAATATGAGCAACTTTAGAAGACAATTTAGATGATAGCTTCTCTCCATTGGAAATTATAATGGAGGCACTGACTGAAATGTTCTCATTATTTAGTGTGCATAGGCAGATTGGTGTGTAATGGAGTAATAATGTTATGTAGATGTAAAACACAAAACGATTGAGAAAATGAAAAGAAAAATGATTGGATTAAGAGTCGCAGAATGGCAAGAGGATGTTATTGAACTACCTTTGCATCTGTATGCATGGACACAGATCTTTATGTAAAGCAAGAGACGGTGCCATAGTCTTTGATCACTCGGCTGTTGTTTTGGCAGTTTCTGTACCTGCTGGAATTTGTAGAAATGTGGTGTGGTCCCAATGCAAAAGAGAGAATAGTGGACAAATCTGTCTTTTGCCAGGCTCCACCATATCATCCGGTCAACGAGGCCCACCATAATAAATAGTCATTGGCTATGCTGGCAGGCATTTCACAATAAGCACTTTCCCTGACCATGCCTTGAACAGTAAACCCCCCACTCACATACACAATGAGACCTGCCTATTTATCTATAAATGTATCTTGCTATCTACATATCTGTTAATTTATGATTGATTTATTGATTCATGAAGGTGACTCAACAACAAGATAAACTATCCCAAAATAAACAACTCGGTCAAACTCCCACTGACACTGACCCTGGTCAATCAGCTGTGTATTATATAGCAACCCTTGGATTCAACAAGTAAACCGCAAATTTCGCGCTTAACATAGCAGAAACCAAATTGCTCTCAGCTCCATTCACATATTTGCTTCGATCCTGATGAACGAAGAATCTGAAGTCACCACTGAGTGCTGAGGACCGTTACACAACAAATTAGATTGTCTTGCTTGATCACAGGCATGGAAAGCATTTTGTTCCATTGGAAGCCCTATACCTTCACAAAGCAGAGACAGGCTCATCATCACATCTAATCATGCCTTGCTAATTGAGTTCTTTGTTCCAGAAACCAAGGAAACTGTGAAAGCCATATGGCAAAATCTAATAGAGTTGGATGAGTGAGGAAGAAGCACCATCTATTTCAGCAGGCTGCATCAGTTCTATCACAGATGATGGTGCATATGGAGGATGCATAGATGATCTTTTGTTGTATGGATTTCCTGAAAGCTATCTCACCAGCTAATGGAAGACACAGTCAGATGAATCACATGGACAGATCAAAAGAGAGAGAACCTGCTAATATACATGCCCGAAGATGTGCCTTGATAATAATAATACTAATACTACTGCTACTACTACTACTATTAATAATAATAACAATGTGTAACAATAACATAATGTGAGACATTATTGATTTCCATAGGGAAAGGACACTTCAGAAGAGCAGATGATTGGGGGCCTTGAACCTAGTTCTTCTATTTAAAGGTTAAATGTGTAATATTTCTGCTTTACTTAAGCATAATATCACTAGTAAATCAGCAGAGGTTCCTGAATGGTAGTGAAAGAAACAGCGCTGTGGAGATTTCTGCATTCAAAAACACAGGAGCGAGCCGAGGATGATGTTTTTGTTGTTGTTTAAAGGCCCAAGGTCTACCAAGGTCTGTTCAAAAATTTGGCAATTGTTTTTTACCTTGCATATCGGCAAAAAACCTCCAAATAATCCTCCAACCTCCAAGCTCAAATTTTAACGCACCAGTCCATTTATGCGCCGGGGAAGTGGTGTTACTTCACACACAAAATAACAAGTCCTTCGATATGTTCCAAACATCCACAGACAACAGGAATCGTGGTGATGTCAGTATCCTAATCATGGCAAAAAACAATGTGCTAACTCATTAAAACATGATACGTACACAGAGACCCTTTAAAGTGGTTCTTCCCTACTCACTACACCACCCTGCAGGCCATTTCAATCGGCCACATGGCTACGCTGATATTTACTTTACTGTGCAAACAAAAAAGGTCCTTCATGCAAATGAGTCTAATAATTCTCATTTATGTGGGTGTTTTCTAAATGGGGAAAATGAGAAGACGATACAAATCTGATGACGGTGGAACTGTCTCCTGTCCATTCATTTTATCATTCCTGACAATCTATGATTATAAAGGAGTCTAGTGTATGCACGTTCACACACAAAGAGGCAAAAACACACTGACACACACACACACACACACACACACACACACACACACAGGCACAGATAATTTAACCTGACCAAACACCATCAGAGTTTTTATCCAATAAAGGGCTACGACAGCAACTTTATCTCAGTCTGCTGTGTTTCCTTGTTGATGCTCATGGAGGCCCTGTTTTTTCCTGACAGGCGTAATGAGATTAGAAGGCAGCCGGAACCAGGGGAGACATGTAACGCCTTTAAATGAGATGGAATGAAACTCCTCTAAACTATTCATCAGCTGAGACTGTGTTAAGTGCAAGTGCGTGCACACACACTCACACACACACACACACACACACACACGCACGCACGCACGCTCAAAATGTTAAGTGCCCCGTCCTTGCCTTCCTCCCTCGACTCTCCACAGGAGCCTTCCAAACGGAGGCAGCGGTGTCTGAGTGTTGTATGAGTTACCGGAAAACACTAGATTGCGTGCTACCTCGACT
Organism: Centroberyx gerrardi; assembly: GCF_048128805.1. Lineage (NCBI taxonomy): Eukaryota > Metazoa > Chordata > Actinopteri > Beryciformes > Berycidae > Centroberyx > Centroberyx gerrardi. The sequence continues at coordinate 8,835,137 of NC_136007.1, read as the reverse complement.
TTCCGAGATGAGTGATGCCCTACGGAGGTTTACCCACTTGTTAGATGGAAGACATAAGCGGTAATCTATGCATAAATCTTAGTGTCCTAGCCTGTCTTAGATATGGTATGACAGGGTTTTGCTGAATGAGGCCTGCATTACTAAAGTGTTGGGTTTGAATTAAGTATGAAGGTAGTGTGAACAGCATGAGCTACCCTTTAAACTGATTGTTGTAGTTTTTGGTTATTATGGACACACTACATAAACATGCATAAACATAAACATTAAAGATCAGTTTATCAGTCCCCTCATCCACTTTACCAGTTTCACACTTACTTCACGTACTTCATAGATTTCTATGTTTTCAGAGTGTAAACAATATGCTCACAATAGTGGAAATACAACCCGGTCCAAGTCAGTTATGTGGCTTAAAACTCTGGATTGTGTCATCGATAGTGAGACTAGATAAGACATTGAGCCTGAGGAGAAAAAGTCAGTCTACAATCCATTGAGCTGGCTATTGAATTACAATTCATAACAATTTCCACTCTATTCAGGAGAGAAAATAATGTCTTCACTCTATTTGAGATCCATGTATTGTTAAGAATGGTCTTCCTCTATTTCCTCACAGATTTCTATCATGGAGTGGCAAGGTTTACATGGCACACTTAGTATTTTGTATGAGCAGGAAGTAAGAATCAGATAGATGCACTGAGTGCTCTCTTAAAATGTATCTACAAAATTTTGTTTATTACCACTGACAAAAAAATAGGACAGTATGAGCATGAAAGACACACACAGCACTGATATGTTAAATCTGTCAATTAAAAAGTACTCACAATGCTATGGACAACATTGGCAATGTTTGCTTGTGTGATAGTTTTTGCTGTAGGCTACCTACTGCTTTCTGAAAGGGTGAAAATGTAAGGTGACATCACTGTTCACTATTCTCCAGACAAAACAACTGACCAGACACAACAAGCAACCAAAACAGATATATTATTCCTCCTTTGAATATTGCTTTAATTCTGATAAGACTATTGAAACAAGACATTGGCTAACATGAAATTAAATGAGTTCACTAGCTTAATTAGCTTAGACATATTTGGACAATCTGACTATGCATCCATTAAATTGTCTCTTTATTTTATTGACTGACACACAATATCACATCATGAACAGACCTACCTGTATTAAAATGTTAACAGACACTGTGGACACAGGCAGACACTGTGGGTTCCTCTTGGACATAGGAACTACTGATTCAGCTTTTGCATATATTAACATAGACACCATCAGTTATTAGGGTTTCAATTTCCGTTGTGAAAACAGGTCTTTGTGCTGAGAGGGCAGCTATGTTTGTCCAAGCAATATAAACGGCCAAATGGCATTCATTAAAAAACATAAGAAATTACAATTGAATGGCCGGTGGGTTCGCTGATTCTTCGGGAATCAGTAAACCAACAAGATGTCCCCATTCTCTGGCTGTGGGTAAGCGGTAAAGCGGCAGCAAGCTCTGGCATTCACCACTCGTGGGCAACTGTGAATAAGAAGCTAATGAGTGAAAGGGTCAATAAGATTGAGTGAAGGAGAGAGGGAGTGACTGAGTGAGAGAATGGGTGAGGGAGGACGACTGAAGAGGGGAAGAGTGATGGAGAGCGAGGCGAGGGATTTGTGAGAGGAATAGAATGATCACTGTGGAACACTGTGTGTGAGTGTGTGTGTGTGTGAGTGTGTGTGTGTGTGTCGGGGGTGGGGTGTTGGGGTTGTCCTATCAATGTCTAATTGTCTTTGTGTTAAATTGTAATTCCATTGGTCTGCCAGTGGCCCCATTAGGATGACCTTCAGTCGCTAATGGAAGGGGAATAGGAAAAATGTTGCCCATGATGGGGACAAGAAGGAGGTAAAGTGTGTGTGTGTGTGTGTGCAGCTGTAAGTCTGTGAGAGAAGGGAAGTATGTAGTACATGGTGAGAGTGAGGTGGGGAAAGAGGGGAAAGACAGAAAGGTTGACAGGGTGAGATGGAAAGTGAAGCGAAGGGAGGGAAAATCCTGCAATCGTTAACAGTTTGAAACGTGGAGCAGTAGGTAACCAAGGAAATGGAAATCAGGTGAACATAGAGGGATAGACAGAGGAAGAGGAGGTGGAGGGAGGTCTGGAGGTCTTGGTGTGAAAGACCTGAGGCCACAGGGTCACAGTCACAGAATCAAGGCCCCCGTCTGCCCCCGCTTTGCTTCCTCTCCCTGACATACATGCACGCACACGCACACAAATTGTTTATTTACGTCCACATAAATACAAGCATACAAAGGACATAAACATTATAAATGCAGTCAAATATTAACCTGTCACATATATATACATACGTACACACACACACACACACTCAGAAAGGGACAGGCATAAAGACATGCACACACAAACTCATTCTTGCACATACATGTACAGACATATGCCCCTCAGCAAATACACACAAACACACACACACACACACACACACACACACACACAGACATATACGCCTTTTACACTCACACACACACAAATATACATACACACACACACGCACATACACACATCCATGCACACACACTGAGACAGGCACACCCCCACACACACACACTAACACATACATTATGCACACAAACAATCTCGTACGTACACAAGCGTGTGCACACATACACACAGACATACTACATGCATACACACACATAAAACATGCAAATGCATGCAATGCACACAACACGCACATGCACACAGACCAAGATGCACAAATGTGTACACTGACAGACACACACACAGATGCACACCCACCCGCCCTCCGACACACAAGCACACACACACACACACACACACACTCATATGTCCCTACAGTGCCTTTAAGGAGACACAGCACATTTCAGTCACCTCGTCCAGCACTATAAGGTGTCCCTTTGCTGAAGGGCATTAAAAGTCAATTTGTTTTCTGCCCCCAATGAGATGAGATGTGTTGCACTGATCAGCTTTGATGCATGGGTATGGATAATATAGCAACACTGAGCACCTGAGCAAACCAGGACAGAATGAATCTAGGTAACTGCACACACACACATACATTCTCAGAAAGAGAGACAAACACAGCGTTATTTTTGGAGTCAATGGGATGCCGTTGTCCTTGACTAAGAGTTACGTTTCTTAAACAGAAATCAATCATGTTAAGAGACATTAACTGCCTTGGAAAACACCCACTTTTCTTTTTCTCTCCTCTCCCCCTGCTCCCCTGTCACTCCCTTTCTACCCATGGAATATTTTATAGAGGAAAATCATTGAAGAAAGTCACACTAGAAAGTCAAAGAGCTCTACAGAGAACAGTGTCACCTACTGGTTTAGCCTGAATTTCTTTGAAACAAACAGTGGGGTGAATTTTCTGATCCAGGGTCAGATTTCCAACGTCCTTACTAATGGTTTGGGGCAGAATTCAGGGAGGGCAAGCTGACCCCTTATCAGCTGTCAAGGGCAGCTTCACTAAACGGCCTGAAACACCTTTGTTTCCTTTCTGATTGCACTATGTTCCCCAGCCAATCCACTTTATCTGCAGGCACGAGATGTGAGATATGATCAAACTTAAAGCAACAGGGCAACCAATTTTATTTTGACTTTTTTCGGCTAATGCCTTTTCATTTCAGCTGTTTTAAGCAGTGATTTTCAATCATATGCCATCATAACCCCAAGAGTATGCATGTTTTCATTGCCACCAAACAGTAACAGTAACTGATTTCAATGATTAGTATCTTCTCTCAGGTTGAAGGTACGTTAATCTGTGAAATCAGCTGCTGTAGTGTTTGGTTGGAATGAAAACCTGCATCTTTAGTCAGAATGGCACATGATTGAAAACCACTAGTTTAAAATGCCAAGACAAAATCAAACCTGAAGTCAAAACTCCTTAATTGATATTACTGATTAGTTATATCAATTATGTTAATTATATTTAGTTAGTATTATAATCAATAACGTACAATCTAATTATGTCTGTACTAATAATATATATACTACACTATACAAAATATATTGTTAAATTGACTAGACTATATTGATCATTTTAGGAATATGGTTATTATATACAGATATAGATATAATTTTTCATCACAAAATGTCATCACAGTTTTTTCAGGATTATTCAAATAGGGGTTTTGACTGTTGCTGCCTGTGACCTTTCGGTTACAGGTCAATCTCTTGTGCTACAAGGGCACCCTGTCACCCAATGAGTCTTTATGTGTGTAGGTGTGTGTGTGGTGAAGTGAACAATAGGGAAACTTAAACTACATTTGTAAACAAATGTAAGGACTGCTCTGTCGAGGGCTGTGATAGCAAGACACATTGATTTTCTGATGAAACTTCTCGGCCTATTCATGTGTAGCTCTTTTGTTCAGTTCGTCAGGACATCCAAGCTCTTTGGCAAAGACTGCAACAGGTTCCGTTTCTTTACAGATGTGTGAGAAGGAAAGTGAAATCCTTCTTTTCTGTGTCCTCCTCATTGCCAAGGTCTTTGTCTTCTGGAGTGGACCACCGTATTGGTTTCAATATCTCTGTCACATTCCTGTTTTTCACTTACCCTCCCTCCCTTCCTTATCATGCGCCTCTTCAGGAGCACATGCAGTCTGAACACCCACAGCAGCCTGCATGACTAGGCAGATAAGGGAAGATACTGTTCAGAGTTGCCGAGCATGATATTAAATTGCCCATTTCAGTGGTTTGCTTTTTTGCTGGGGACTCAAGTCGGGAAAGTGTGTAATGTGTGTGTGTGTGTTTGTGTGTGTGTGTGCGTGTGTGTGTGTGTGTGAGTGAGAGAGAGAGACAGAGAGAGAGTGTATGTGCATGAGTGTCTGTATGTACAGTAGGTGGATATCTCTCTCTCCAACTGTATTTGTGTTTGTGCGCAGTATGTACACAATGACACACTATGTACGCAGTACACAATTTTGTCTGTATGCTGCATAACTGTGTATGTCAGTTTTCCAACTGTATTCCTTGGTGTGTGTACAGCACATACACACACATGTATGCACGTGGTATCAACGTTTCAGCATATGCTCCCAAGTGGGTCGCATCATCGAGCATCGGGGGCAGGCTGCTTGTCCCCTGTGCAGCAGACTGGAAGGCCGGGGTCCCAAAGGTCGGCTGCACTCCACATAAACAGACATGAACCACTGGCCTGGATGTTTTCGGCAGCATGCGAGCCAGGTCACAGCCAGATAAGCACAATCAGAAATGGCACCATCTGGTTTTAGGCCCATCCAAGAGGAGCAAATCCCAGTAGGTTTGGAAGAAGAGGATGGGGAAGGAGAGGAGAGAGAACTGTAGGGGAGATGGAGTGGCAGAAAGAGAAAGAGTTGAATGGATAGAGAAGGAATAGAGAGAAAAGGGAGCACAGTGACAAACAGAAAATTGAGATAGGGGTTTTTACAATGCATAACGAGAGGAGAGTTTCTGGAAGGATACACAGAGTGTGAGACAGTACGGGAGACAAGAAAAGGCAGATCGATTATCAGAATTGACAGTAAGAGGGTACAGTGGCTCTCACAGTTAATCCACCCTGAATCCGGAGAAAGTAAGCCTAGCCTTTCCACAAGACTTATTATGACCAACATATACTTCAAAAACACAGCCTGTTGTCTGATTAACAGGATTTGATTGGTTTCATTCCAAAATTCATTCATTTTGGAAAAAGGTTACTTGACATTCATCACTCAAAAGTTACGTCAGGTGAAAAGAAGTGGCTGCCGACTCGGAGGAGACGTGGAGACAGTTTTTAATAGTTTCTTAAAAGAAGGTACTGAGTTTCCTACACAAATTTCCTCAGATAGGTTGTTTCAAATCTTTGGGACCCTGATAGCAAAAGCCCGATACCCCTTAGTCTTTAATCTAGACCTGAGAATTGACGATAAAGCAGTAGATCTAAGATTGTGCTTATGTGAGTAAGGGTATAAAAGCTCTGAAATGTCAACTGGAATTCTGATATAAACCGGAAGCCAATGCAGGGAAGCTAAATGGGGGGTATATGATCTTTTCTTAGTACTAGATAAAAGTCAAGCTGCTGCATTCTGAATCAACTGCAGATGAAAGCTCGCTTTACTGTTGAAGCAAGAAAACAAGACAGTTGCAATAACTCATTCGAGAGGAGATAACTTTCTCCGTGTCTGAAGCGGATACAAATTCTCAACTGGTGGAAGCAAGACGGGACAACTCTTTGGATATGATTTTCAAAGTTCAGACTTTCAAAGATGACTCCCAAATTTCTGGCAGACAGTTTAATGTAGGTTGCCTGGTTGTCATGTTCTGGAATTATATCAGGTGCAGTCGGTGGGCCAAATAAAACAACTTCAGATTAATCGTCAAGTTCGAGAAAGTTGAGACATCCAGCATTTGATTTGACGACTGTGTATTGTCAGCATAACAATGGAAGGAGACTATGACTGTGAATTATATAGCCAAGTGGAAATGTGCATATAGAGAATACTAGAGGGACCTAGAATGGACCCTTGCGGTACTCCACAGCTCATATGTGCTGGGGAGGAAATTACCATAACTGTCTCTCTGATTGATATGAAATGAACCAATTTAGAGCAGTATTTGAGACTCCCTCACAATTCCTAAGACAATCAGCTAGGATTTTGTGATCAACGGCATCTAGAAGGAGGTCATTGATAACCCTTAGTAAAGCTGTTTCTGTACTATGCCTTGTATGGAAGCCTGATTGAAATGTTTCGAAAAGGTCATATTGACTTATGTGATCAGGTAATTGCAGTACTCCAGTACTTAATCCAGTACTTTTAAAAGATATGGGAGTTTGGAAATAGGTCTAACATTACAGAGCATGGGAGGATCCTGATGCCCATGTCTTGTGGCATGGGAGAAATAGAGGATTCCATCATCAGCATATTAGTATTTAGTAATTAGAGCCAGCGATAATTAATTTTACTTTCATGTCAACAATTATTTTACTAGAGTGGGTGTCACTTTTTCCAAGGAGGATTTCTCGCTTTGGAACAAAATATCCTTTTTTCCTGATTAAAAATCCTCTGTATTTGCACACTACTTCATTTGGGAACAGGACAGTGGGGAGCCATTACGCTGTGTTGATCATTAGCACACTCACCTATCCAGTTGGTGCTAAATGAAGAGTGAAAATCATTTATCTCAGGGGACACTACCTGGCAAAGGTCAGGCGCCACAATGGAAGAAGACTGATAATTGTACATCAATTAGGGTTCATTGTACTGGTGAACCTGGCCATGAAAACTTCATATCAAATCCCTCATTAAACAGGAACTACTGCCAATTCCCTGACTCTTTGCATACTCCTCCACTCCTACTAACAGCTCAGTGAACACCAAGCCTCCATCTTCTGGTCCAAATGCACACGCACACACACACACACACACACAGAAGGGAAAATGTAAGAAAAGTACCTACACGCACGCACGCATGCAGGCACACACACACACACACACACACACACACACACAGGAGTTGTCTGGCATCCCTCAGTCTGCCTAATGATGTCCACAGAGCCACAGGAGGAGTACAGGGAGAAATGAAGGACTTCTTAAGTCTCACTAATGCTCACTGTGTTCTCGGGGTTAAGGCTAGATAATCAGTTTCAGCAATATGCTGTGCACAGAAACAACACAGCAAGCATAAAGTTTTGACGGCTTGTATGATTTCAAGTCTCTAAGTATATGGCAACCTGTGTCCCTCACAGCGTGCCTGGGGTAGAGGGTAAAGAATCAGTATGAGCAAAAGTTGTTTATAGAGACAATACAGAAAGTATACAGTTACGAGTGATTGCATAGCTCCAGGTTGGTTTACACTGCAAAGATCTCCATTTTAACGAGTCATTTAGTCTATTATTGAGTCCTAAAATCATATTTTTATTAAAACAAGTGAAGAAATCTGCCAGTGGGGTTAGATAATTTAACTTGTTTCCAATGTAAATCAACTTGTTTCAAGCATTTTGTAGAATCAAGTGTCTTTTTCTTGATAGTAGCGCAGTGATCTGCCTTCTGACCTGTTTCAAGATACTTGACACTCATTTCTATAAAATTCCCATAACAAGTGAAACTGCATTGGAAGCAAGTGGAGTTATCTTATCACATTGGCTATTACTATTATGAGTCATCCATATGTGCTAGAAACAAGTTGCAAATGAAGACTCGTTAGGGAATTACAATTTTATGTTAGATACAGTTCTATATGCCATTTCGTGAGCTTAGAATTATAAGGTTCTATCTGCCTTCAGGATAGTTCTGAGATATTGAGCTTCAAAGTTTTCAGCATCCATTGAGTTAAATGGAGATGGGTCCTTTTGTTTTAGAAATTATAGACTCAAAAATCATTATTTTCAAAAAAATAACACCGCACATATGTCAACAGGCACTCATAGAATAGGTTCATGCGACTAACTCAGTTTTGACAAAAAGGTCAGATAGAACTTTATATGTAATACCAAGGTCACGATTTCACACAGAGTAGAGTGTTTTTAGAGAGTTTACTAGATTTAAGCAATGTCCTCCTTCCCCTTGCACTGTTACAGACTTGCAGTATGTGGTCTCACTTCCAAATTGCCCTGCCGAAAGTTTCCTCTGTTTTCTTCAATCCTGCCCCACACAGAGTTCCTTGAGTGATACTCCTTGCGACTTTGAAGAGTTTGTTTTGCTCCCTTCGACGCACCGGTAGTAACCGTGATCTATAGTAGATGATTGTTTTGTTGACACTGTGTGTCCCGGCCAGTAATTTCAACGAGTCTCTGGGGATCTATTATGCTGTTATAATTACCATCGGAAAGACTAAGGGAACTGTTTGTGCCCATCCTAGGCATTCATCATGCCTCCTCATGCCTGTGGGCTGCACAGCTCCGCTGCTTGATAAATTATACACTTGAAATAGTGGGATTTTACTTCTGAGTAAAGATAAGCCCCCCTGCAATCCTTTATATCAGTGCAGTCAGGTGCATGTGTGTGCTCGTCCGTGTTTTACAAACCCCTTAAAGTGATGCAAAGTAGTGGAGCCTTGGAATTTTACAGCTTGTCCTTTTGTCTTATGGGTTCTGACATTCAGGCACATTTTTATGCTATCTTGGAATAGCTGGTAAATTCGCACATAAATGTTAGTGGAATGGTTGGGCCTGTTTAAAGGAACTGGGACATGGTAGTCTTCTATGCATGGCACCTTTCAGAGAGCTTTGTATTAAATCCTGTAGCAGTTGTGTGTATTTTTCTGTTTCTATACTGATGATGACAATCAAATGTCCTCACAAGAATAGAGAGATTACAAAAATCTTCCAAAGTGAGGACCTTTTGCCAATCCTAATTTCTTTAAGGCAAGGCAAGTTTATTTAGGCCTATATAGCACATTTCGTACACAAAGACAATTCAAAGTGCTTTATACAAGGTAGACATTAGATAAGAAATACAGGATAAGATAAACAAAAAACAAATAAAAAGAGATAAAGTGTATATGAAGAGATAATAATACAGAATTAAAATGCATATGGGTTAGGGGTTGGGGTTAGGGCTAAGGTTAGGGTTAGGGGTGAGGTAATGAATGTAGTCACAAGTATAGTAATGTGTGTGTGTGTGTGTGTGTGTATGCATATGTGTTAGAGACAGAAAAACTGAGGGAAAGTGATACCTGCTTATGTCTTGTCTAGTTTTCTGCAGTGGAATAATTACAACGGTCATTGTGTTTGTAAGTGTGTGGGTGTGTGTGTATCTGTGGATTTTGTGTACTCTTGTGCACGTGCATGTGTGTGTGTGTGTGTGCATGGCCACAGGCATGCATGTGCAGGAACAGACAGGGGGAAAAAAAGACTGGAGAGAGAGAGAGACAATGAGAGATTTTCACTTGTGTGCGTTTCGGAATTCAGCAGTGTGTCCTTGGTTCACGCTCTCAAATATTTGGCCTCTCTGTGATCGTCTCTGTGTGTGTTTATCAAACGATGTGTGCTCACTCGCTTGTAGCAATCTGCACCACCAGTCAACAAGCAGCCGTTCTCGCTACACCCTCCATTTGACTATTGAGGTCAGCCGTCCTCGTAACCTGCCGGCTCTGCCCATGCAGCAAATGGAACCTGACGTCGGTAAGTAGTCCTCCCAGCACTGCGTGCAGGTGGCATTGCCATCAGCTGTCCTGCCTTATAAACAGGGATGACTGTGCCAGCACTTTAAAACAAACAGGGGAACAGAATTCCAATTGCTTTTTATATCAAGATGTGGTTAGGGATAACAACCCTGTTTTCTTTTATTATCATCCTCATCTTTTTTTTTTTTTTTTTTTTTTTGGATTTATTTGTTTTCTTTTTTATTTGTTTTTTTCATGTGTGCATATACAGATGGCAGAGTATTAATATGAAAGACTGTACCAATATATATATATATATATATATATATATATATATATTTTTTTTTTTACAATGTACTGTAAAGAGACACTTATTCATTGTCGGGAGGCCAGCAAGGAGAACAGGACTACAAATCTTATTTTCTCAACTGCCAAGGCAGAACTGAAAGCAATTCATTTGTGTCAGACAGGAGGCAGTGATACTTTGAGCCACTCGCCACCAACTTTAGAGAATGCTCACTGTAGCCTGCGCCTCTCCTGAAAGTGCAGGTTTATACAGTGAGGCTCAAATTAGATTGATTGTGACACACTCAATGTCATGCCCAGTTTCCTTTGCCAGATGCAGCAGTTTGCACCGTGGCCAAGCCAGAAGTATTCCTGTATACCTGATGAAAGTATGCCAGCAGATTTAGGCTTTTTTTTAAATGATTGTCAGTTATTGCATTGGGTAGATTTTTTTTTCCGTAAACACCAAACAAATCAGGGGAATGGAAAGGAGATCACCACCCCAAAACGGACCACCGAATAAATCCGTCACATAGCCTAGTCATCATATGGTCTCTCCTCTCCTCCTTTCTTGCATCAGCTGTTGGCTTTTCTGGAACTCTTTCATGAGTGGTCTCCCCAGCGCTCTACTTGTTTATGCTAACCAATCATGTGTGAGTTATTGCCCATCCTCCTTGGAGCTTGAAGCAGGTCCAGGTAGTGCCAGGTGTGCCAAACCCCATTTCACCTGCTATTAAGAAGATAAGTTGGGATGAGGGGGCCTGGTGATGATGGATGTTTCCTTCTTCCATTGTATGAAAAAACAACACAAAAAAAAACACAGCTGTAGTATTTCCACTCTCAGTGTACTGCATGGACATTGAAATTCATAATTCTATACTGTGTGTCAGGATGTAATGAACGTTTTTTTGGGGGGTGCAGAGTGAGGATGGGTGTAGCATGTATGATTCGAACATTTCTAGAAACACAGGGAACACAAACGTTGAACTTAATCGAATTACTGTATTATCATTTGGATTGCAGCATCACAAAGAGCTAGTGTCATTGTGAAATTATTTGGCTCCTATGGACAGAGCAACTTGCAAGGTTTGAATGATATATGTTGAAATTACATTTTTCACACAATGCATGCTACTATATAAAGTATAAGTAATTACCATTCACTGTACAATTATTTGTTTACTGAACAGATTTTGGACACAGTGATGAGCTTTTGTTTGTGTTTGATTTGGAGACAAGATAGAGAGATAGGGAAGCTATCTGCTTTAGCCTCTGTGTGAATCAAGTTTGGGTATTTGATGTAATTTAAAAGATCCACCTTTGAGGATATTTCTGCAATGTAAATGTGATATTAATCTTTTTTTTTATTTATTTAACTTAGATTTGGTACTTTTTGCAAAAAATCTACTTCACACACAATGAGGAATCACAAAGAGCTGGAACTTTATAATCATGTGCAACGGTTAAAGACTTCCCCTTTTTAGGACACACTGCACATTTCCATTGCTGCTACCTAATTATCACATTATGCTGCTGATCATCTACTCACCTGGAAAGGTAATTGCTTGGGCTTTTCCCAAATGGTCAGGCTCCAATTAACAATGCTTAGCCATGCACTGGGCTGCTGAGCTTTTTTATTTGTGGAAATGGGGACACGAGTGGAGTAGAATAGGTTTCAGAGACAGAAGGGACCGATACAAATACCACCTTGATGCAAATGCCAAAAACTGATAATGATATGCTGAATTCAGGGGGGAGATCTCTTGGGCTTCTGAGGCATGGAAGATGATAATAAAAATAATGCTTGCAGTTTCAAGATGTTTTGATTAACATGTTTATTGCTCATTTGTAGACACAAGCATGTTTCAGGTGGTTTATTTTAACTCTGGGGAGTTTACTCCTGTTGTTCAGTTGATTAGGGCAGACGCAAACGATGTCATTCGAACTCACTTGGAGCCGCACTGAGACTGCCTGAAAACGTAGGTCTCGGCCCTCTTCCAAGTGAACCATCCCAAAACACAAGGTTTTATAGGTATACAGAGACAGATGTTGACATCTGATATTTATTCATGCTTAGAAAGCCTAGCAAAACAAAATGAACCTAGGGCAAACCATAGTCTCAAATGATGCTCCTATTCAGCCATTTCTTCATGCTATGTTCTGGTATCAAAGGCATACCGAGTAGGATTTTGCCGGTTGTGGCTTGTAAACACAACTTTCAAAGTTGACCCCTCCTACCTAGCTCAACAAGACGCAATTAATTAAAGCACACACCCCCTGAACGCAGATACCAGAACGGTACAACACAGTAAAAAACTACAGCAAGGTGAAACGCCAAGCAGAAAAGGCTCATTCCAAAGTGAGAGTGGATCTGGGGTTGGTTTTCACCCGTTGGCGAGTATTGAAGGAGAGGATGGGGATCCAGAGCAATATGGAGTTGTCTTGGTTTCTGTTGGACAGGTAGGTGCCAGTTAGCTTAGCTAGCTATATCAGCTTTTCTACTACAACAAAGTTACACTAACAACGGTAGCTAGCTGCCAGCTCACGACACTCAGACCAAATAAAACAAACTGTAGGTTAACACCATTGATATCAGGGATCAAACCATCAAACCATAAACTTGCCATTGACCTCTGTAACTTCAATGCTAAACTTTTGCTCTTATTGACATGAATTGCTGCTGGTTTCCAAATGGTTTCAACTACATATTCCTTTGCTCAGCATTGATCTGTGTTAATTTACCTTCATTTAGCAAATTCAAGACATGATTTTACCTGCCATCCAGAGCAAAGTGGTTTGAAGGTTGAACTGGCACAGATTCATGCATGACCACTGTTCGGTGTTATTAAGTCCTTCCTCTCCTCTCTTGGCCCGAGCATCATCTGCTAGCACCAATCAGATCACATTCAGCCGTCTCCCCTTCAGCGCTTCCTGTATGCTGCACCGATGGTGACCTCACTGACAGGATATGCGTCCTGACTGGAGACACGCAGCATTTCCTTTATGTACATAATCGTTCTGAAATTTTATGCCTCCAGGAGGATGGGAGCTGCCCCGATGGGGTTTTAGGTGTGCAATCTGATTGTGTCATGGAAATACAGTTAGACTTGTGTAGTTCTTCCACATTTCCTATTTTGAACGAGAAGTCCCCTCAGCAAGGACAAAATTTGCAATTTTGCCTGTGGGTATGTACTCATTTTCCTTGATGATCTATGTAAACCGGATGGGAATATTTTTGAAAATAGAAGTACCAACAGATATTTTTTTTAATGTACTGTATCTAAAATAACTATAGTGTTGCTCCAGTCTATGAATTTTTCTACAATCGTACTATTCATCATTTCACAAGGTAAAAGCACTTGAGTGTAGAGGATGTTTTTTACACGCATAAATTGATCAATGCAAACACTGAATGGCGAGCGGCTTACTGTTGTTTTGAGGTTTAAATGTCATTCGGGAGGAATTACCTTGCTGTATTGCGTAATCTCCAGGGTTGATTGTTGATTGTTGTTTGCAGACTGCTAGAATGTGCCGTAAAAAGCATCATTTCCTGCTCACTTGTGCCCCAACCTTTAACATTTCACCCGAACCACCACCTTCGTTACACCACCACCAACCGGTAAAGTGTGACACAAAAATAAAGTCTTATTGGCTCCTACATTCACATTTATATCAGCCAAAAGGCCAAATTTACCCCAATCACATTTGGCAGCGATAAATGTATTTCAAAATTGTGATTTACCCCTTCACATCTTTAAATTTGGTTTATTAACAAAAAAAAACTGGATGTTGGACGTAGCCGTTCTAATGAGTTAAACATATGAACGATTCCAAGTTGTAGCAACGAGTTGTCTGCCCATTCTTTCGCTTCTTCCGATATGACATAAACACGGCATCAGCCAAAACAGGAAGAGGACTGTCTCACTTTGAATGAACAGCATGAAGCCACTCAAAATGGCAGATGGTGGCAACATTGAAAAAACATCACCCCCAGCAGCTGTACCCTCTTCAATAAAACACAAAAAGAAGCCTTTGACGGAGGAGGCAGAAAGCCTGGCAGGGCCTGGGGAAGACCAGAGTGTCGGTGACGTTGTAGTCATACGCACATAGGTAGGTGCTAGGCTGACGTAGAACCCGCTCTCTGTGCACACATGGTGCCATTATTCATTTAATTAATTAATTAAAATTATTAAAGCCTCATTAAAGACCTTCCTCAGGTCTCGTCCCGCTAATTGAAATTAATAAAAGTACCATGTGAGCATCGAGTGTGCGGGTTGTGCCAGGCATTCACTCGGAGCAACTCAAGCTGAAAAGGCTGAAGACCAACATTGAGCTGATTTTCTTTTTATTGGACAAGTTAGTGATATAACAAGTCTCTCAAAATCTGCTACCAAAGCTTTTTAATCAACTCTTTCCTTAATGTTGTGGTTAATCTCTGGGTTTCTAGTCTGTGCACAATGGGATAGTTTAATAATGTTGTAGTCACCCGGACAGATACTAAGCTGTCTAATGTAGTCTAGCTAGGAAAATAGCAAGGTAGCGTTAGGTAGCCAATGTTACTTGAGCTGAAATGTTAAATAAAATAAATTAGTAAATAGTGGAGATAGATGTAGTAAAGATAGTACCTGAGAGTTTTAAGTGTTGTGAAACTTAATCACGATACATACATCATGCAATATTAATCAAGTGATATTAATGCTGTTTATAACGATTCAAATACTTGAGTGAACATGTAACTAATACAACAAGTGCCGAGTCATCTTTGCGACATGTTCAAAGAAATTTGCCATATCAGTGTCGATGTAAGGTGTAAAAGATGTGAGAGGTAAAACTGACCTGTTGGTGAGTTAATGATTAATGTTTTTTTTTTTTGTCTCATTTTTAGGTTCTAGCCTGTTCTACCCTGAACTAAAAGTGAATGATAGTACATTTCAAATAATGTAGGAGTTTCTAAATAATCGTCCCATAGCAGGTTGTATGAGGATGCTGCGAGCTCGGACAGTGGGCTGTGTTGTTGTTTTCCAAGCCGCTGCCGGTGAGATGTTTTCACAGCGCTCTCCCTCACCGTACATCATTATCCACTGTGTCAAACATTAACTGACAGAGGAAAAGCAACGGCTCATATCGCTGTGTCCACTTTCACAGCTGACCAGCTTCTAAAGACAGAGTAAAATGGGGGTTGGGAGATGTTTATATAAAGATACACACCACACACCCATATGTGATGCATAGCAAAATGCTGTCTGGGGCATGTTTTTTTTTGTGTTTTTTTTCACTTCCCTTTTCCATCCATAAGAATTGCTGATGTGAAGAATTACATGCCTACAGCCATTGATGTAGCCGCTGTGAGCAGCTGGTCTCTGCCAAGAACACACACACACACACACATGCGTACACAGAAACACAAGCACACAGAAACATGTACACACACACACACACACAGAAATGTAAACACACACACACACCATAACAACTGTACTGTAGTTCGACCCCAGTTATCTCCCCCCACCCCCTAACCACCATATCTATTACAGCATTTCCCGCTCAAGGGCTCTCACTGCTTTTCGATTCGGGGCCAAGGCAGCGCAGTCCAAGGACGTGACTAACACATGACTCACTCTGGCCTTTCTGGCTGAGGACTTGTTTGGGATCAAAATGCCCATCACTTTACACAGCGGGTGCTGGGCCTAAAATGTGCCAGGTGTGTTCAGTTAACTTTAAAGCTGCATTAGGCAATATTTTATGTAAAAAAAATAAACATCTTAGCAGCCTAAATCACAAATTGGGGCAGCAACAGAGAAGACCACCCCATCCCCTTTAATTGAGACGCTGTAGATTTGCCTTATTTACCCAAAATATTTTCAGGTGTCGGTATGGTCACTGGCAGTAAATCTTCTTCGCATGCAGGAGGTGATGAATCAAAAAGAGCAAAATACAAAATTTGCATCTCAAAGGCAGCAAGTGACCAGTCTGAGGATGTCCACTACCCACCAGCCACCAAGAAGATAAAAATTAGGTCAGAGGACTGTGCAGTTTACTGACATCATTTTACATGATTTCTGGGTAATAAAGTCCATTAAACTTTTCAAAATGTAAACAGTTATCTCCTGCTGCCACTTGGGGCTGCAAAGTGTGAAGCAGCAGGATGTGATTTTTGCTTAAAATTTGAAGTTAAAATATTTTGTAATAGAAAAAAGTTCTCATGTCCAGTCCATAAAGAAATTATTGGGAATGAATGCATTGTTGGTAACTTTATTGTATTGGCATTATATATTTTTAATTGACCCCACTCCCTTTTATAGCAGTGCTTTTCACCTTTTGACTCATTTCCTTCATTGTGCCTCTATTTTAGATCATCTATAGTCCATTTCCCATTGGGTAACTGTATAATTTGGGATATTAGCTTGTAAAAAAATAGGATGTATTTGCACAGAGATGTTACCTTGGTAAACAATGTGTGCAGTACAAATGTTTACAGCTATCCATTTAAATGCAAACTCTAAGTAGTGATAGAAATATTACTTATTCAGGAACTTTCTGCCAGTTATAAAAGTTAAAGTGCAAAAAAAGTTAAAGTCATCATTGCAAAGAGGAAAGTGATGTTTGTTTTTCCTTGCAATGATGGATTATGGCAATGACAAGGATATCTGTTAGTTTATACCTGAATAGCATTGTATGAGAAGCAGAAGGCATTATAAGTTTGAATTACACACCTCACATCTCCCTGTATCAAAGTGAAGTCTTGGTGGCTCAGAAACAGTTGGAGAAATGATATAGATGAGGGCGTTGAAAAACTCAATAACACCAGTAGTTTCCTTAAACAATGTTTTGAGCCTCGGGGTTTCTGTTGTCAGGTCCCTCTAGTGATGTATGGCTGTTTGGCCTGCCCTAATGTGCCAGCTAAAATCACCCAGATTGCATTATTAGCCATTGCAGTGTACGTGCCAATGTGCACAACAGTTCATGGCAATGTAATGTCATATCCTCAAGCGACCTTATTGCAGTTTGCCACTATGGCTTTTTACAATGATTTGAAGAGACAGCTTTATGGTTCCTGAATCAGTATAAGGGGAGCAATTCAATGAAATCAGAGAGGCACAAAACGTGAATGCTCTCCAATATAGAAAGGGGCAACTAAGGTAATCTCATTCAGAAGCCCTATTTTCTTCCCAGCTGTCCAGAGATATTCTGTACAGACCTATTACGCTCTGCAATGAAGGGTTCTTGTATTATATATATGCACTCAGCAGTAGGATTCTATTCAGTGATTTATTTTATCCATAGATTGACGCAACAACACTTTGGCACTTTCACAAATCTTTGCCTATTGGGAAGTTCGCACAGGAAGTTTGTCATTGAGGACAGGTAGACAAGTAGCCTGATATTCAGACTGAATGGCCATTTCGTTCCCACTCCATTATTCAGCCTGAGATTGCCTCCTTGTTAGCCGTTTTCTGTGTGGGGAGGTTGATTTTCCCCTAACCAGTCACTGACGTATCTGGCCGCTCTGACGTCATTTTCAGTGACACTGATGCTGGGCGTATTTACTAACTTCACCAAGAATGTTGGCCGTTTTTGACAAAAATATCGTCTTTGCAAAGACATGTTGGTTAAGAGGGTGATTTCAACAAATATTATTCTGCCGAAACAACAATGAAAAACCATAGCAGGAACGGTTCAAACTTTAGTCCCACCTGCAAAGGCGCCGAGTGGCTCGATTGTTTCTCCAAGTCGTTGACTAGAGCAACATCAGACTTTCTGAATCGCTCAACGGGATGCGATTCAGGAGTCTGGAACCAGGCTAATAGACCAGGGCAGGGACATCCTTTAATGTAACTGCCTTAGAGATAAGAGAAATATAAGAGTCAAGTTCAGCATTCATACTGTATATGTTAACCCTATGCACTGGGAGAGCTTGTCTGTATTAGTGAGCAGTCACTAATATTTCCCATAGCCACAAGGGAGGGGAGTTTGCCCCACATCCTGATCTGTGCATGTGAGTGGTGTTGTGGGTGGGATACAGCTGCTACTGCTTCCTCTCCATCACACACAGGCACAGACACACACACACACACACACACACACACACACACACACACACACACACACACACACACACACACCACGCATACCTTCCTACCTCTAAGGGTAATTAAACCTTAAACCATGCATGTCACTGAACGTAGCCTAGCTCTTATTGCAACAGACAGGACACTGCTGGAATTAATTGTTCCAGCCAGTCGCGGTGTAAATAGGCAGCAGCCAGAGTGAGAAGAGGGGGAGAGAGAGAGAGAGGGGCTGGAAAATTTCCCCCCAGCATTCCCAAACAATACATATTCCATTTCCCACTGAATGAGCCAGACTGGGTTTGAGACACCATCCACAGAAGAGATGCTTTGCTGCTGTCCAAGAAGACTCAAGTGGGTTGGGAGCGATGGTTTCATTGTCCATAGTGTCACACTGCAAAAATCTCCATTTTAACAGGCCATTTAACCTAGTGCTGAGGTTTAAATCAGATTCGACATAAAACAAGTAAAAAATATTTTATGGTGATGAAAAGGCAGATTGCGGCACTTGTTTCAAGACAATCTCAGCATTCAGGAAAATTCTTGAACCAAGTTGATTTGCATTGGAAACAATTTAAACCACCTCACACCATTGGCAGATTTATGTTCTTGGTGACTAGCTGAAAAGACTTGTCAAAATGGAAAATCTTTTGCAGTGCAATGTGAAATGTGTATGTGAATGTACTTTATCTGCATCTGGCATTCAGGCTCCTGAATCTATGTTGTATTATTGTGTTTTGATGCATGTTACAGGCCAATCTCATGATACATAAACTGAAAATCAAATCATATGACCTCCAAGTTGGCTTTGCAAAAATCACACCTCTGTGTCCTGATATCTACTCAATATACATACACTATATAACTGTGCTACCTACTATATAGTACAGTTGGAATGATACACTTATCTATCATAACAACCTATACATGCATCAGAGTGCCAGTATTATGTAAGTATTCTGCTACCTAAAGTTGGCATTTACCAAACTCTAGCAACGGACCCGCTGGCAATGGACTCATTTTTTTTTCTACCACTTTAATATAATTTGAAGGATACATTTTTATATCTAGCTGCACCAGATGGTAATAAATTGAAGAGGACAGAGTGCACAGTGAAGTGATTTTTGATAGTTTAATATAACCTCTTTCTGATGCCGTAGGAAAATAAGATTTACTGAGCTGGAAAAAAGTTATCTTTAAAAGTAAAATCTCCACTGAGGGGTTTCATTTGAAAATGCTGTATGTATTCATTTTGAATGGATTTTTTTGAAGTTAAATGTGTTTCCATTGTCAGTTTCCCTTAAATGCTAGTCATTTCATCAGAGCAGGTGTCACTTCTTTGGTGGATCATGGTGGAAATGATGGATCACTCTCTTATTAATCAGAGCCAAGATGCATGCGGTGACAAAATGCCAGCAAATAGCACCATATGCTATAGTTAAGTTCCAATTGGGCATGTATCGCAAATTATGCATGGGAATTAAAAATCAAACACCTTAATTACAGCCATCTGTGGAACAGGTCATTATAACACAATATCCTCACAGTAAATCATACTTACACTGTGAGAAGACACTATTGTCTAACTAAACTAAATTTATGCAAGCTGCTAGTACATTAAAAGC
The DNA here is from genome assembly GCF_048128805.1 of Centroberyx gerrardi. Classification (NCBI taxonomy): domain Eukaryota; kingdom Metazoa; phylum Chordata; class Actinopteri; order Beryciformes; family Berycidae; genus Centroberyx; species Centroberyx gerrardi. Next base: position 8,815,085 of record NC_136007.1, on the reverse strand, counting down.
CAATAGTTTAATTTGCTGACTATGGCGTTGGAGCCTTAGAGGTCTCACAGGTATTACACACCAAAACCCTTTAAGGTATGTAAAGCATTTTACAAATTAAACAATTTATTTCAGCTATGGTGCAATGAGCACAGGTATTCACAGCTCTGCTTGTAACTAAAGCCCCCTCTCACCGCTCTCCCCGCATCTGATGTTCCTCAGATTGGAGTCGTAACCCAGGGACATCGTATGGCTCCATACGAACGGCCATAATTATAATTGTGTCTTCTTTTTTAATTGGTTTGAAATGAACAGCATCCATTTTAATTAGCTGCATGCAAGTTTTTTTTTTTCTTTTTTCTTTTTTTTTTCCAAACTACGTGTCTGCAGGTTTATCTTTTCTATGGTTTTCCTGTTAATGAAATATTCTAATCTCTCCTTGCTTAATAGTGTGTATCATACACACCAAGGCCTAGTACAGTGATGAAGGGGGACATAAGTATATATAGGGCTACGCTCTCTGTGATTTGAAAGGGGGGGAGTGCAGGAAATGGACGGGGAGAGGGAGGTTTTTCAACATGGAAAACCTAATTAACTTTTCTACTCAAACAGCACAAGGACAAATAGATACTTAAACATCTGCATGTTGCCATGGACGCCTCCCCAGCTGATGAGGAAATAAAGTTTTATCAGACACTGGCTGAGTTGAAATTGCTTTATTCAGCAGTCTGGCAGCCCACTCCTGGTTCAAAAAGCTTTACTTTGACTGCATTGGCAAAAAACGCTATTTTTCCAGCGTTCCTTTTTTTGTGCTTTCATATGTGAGCAGTGTTGGGCACATTACTCAGAAAAGTAAAATATAACTCATTGCTCATTGCTCATGTCAAAAGTAAAGATATTATTACTCCCTGAGAGCAGTAATTTGCTACACTTTATAATACTTTTCTGTTACAACTCCAAAATTGGCGATCGCTATGCTCTGATGCTGTTTAAGCAGGTGCTTTAGGAGATTTGACATTGTGTTATTTGCAGTGGAAATCTTTTTTTTTGTACCTATGCACAATTTACATTGACAGCAATGTTCTTGTCATCCTTTTGCTCAATAAAATCAAAGTAGTTGGTATACTTACACCCAGAGAAAGTAAACCTGTGTGTCATTTTTCATGTCATAATTCAACTTCAATCTGATATTTAGAAGGGTGGTAACAAAAGTAACAAGTTTTTTTTATTTTATTGGTAACTGTAATATTATTATTATTATTATTATTATTATTATTATTATTATTATTATTATTATTATTATTAAGTTGAAATAACAATTCATTACACTACTTGTTACTGGGAAAAGTAGTAAATTACTTTACTGTACCACACAATAAAGTTTGTGAGCCCTCAATGTATTCTGTCAAGTTAAAGTCAAGTCGAGTCAATCAGCATGTTTGATGCATGACAATTTATTAGAATTATGCCAAGTGTTTCCTGGAGCCCAGTCTAGAACAAAGAGCCGGGACCAGTGTCCCAGTTTCAAAAGTGCTTCACTTTTATGAAACATTTGCATGTTTTAGCATTTATGCCTCCATATGAGTTCAGTCAACCATGACGTTTGATGCCAGAATCCATTTTGAATTCCTTTATGAGCACAAGTCTCACATCTCCCAGAGTGGTTTCACCTTATATTTCAAAATAAGTCTGACAGAGAACTTTCTATTTACTAGTTTGCCTCTGTAACTGTATGGCAGCCAACACCCCCTCGGTCTGAATACACCTCCTTCACCTCCCACCTGGAAGGTGCTGATAACGCTTTGTTGACCTTGGTGAGTCATTTCAACCGGTTATAATGATGTAATGCGCAGTTGGTTTGTGGAAGCACCTAATGATTTCTGTTTTTTTCATGTCAAACCTGATTCCATCTTGGCAGGGATGAGAGAACCAGAGTTAAAATTCAAGGGTAAACACTTCATTGCCATGCAAACACGATTGAGATTTGTATCTGTGCAATTCAGATTAAAAATGTATCTTTGAAATAACCATTATAAAACACAGACATACCTTACACAGTCAGTCACCCAATGGACCATATTCTTTCATGTGGCCCCGTGGTCCTGGTTGTTTTCATGAGTTCACTGTGGTTCCTGCAGTATGCATGTTCTCCCTAACCTTCATTGCTAACCTTGGTATCTTCTTCTGCTGTGTGAAACAAAGTAAACACAATTACTGCAACTGAGACACAGCGTAGAATTCTACGCAAAACAATATCAACTCAGTTGTACAAGTTCTCATAGACTGATTGCAGTCTGCATTTCCATATAATGTCACATAATTATTCGGAGGCCGCCTGCATGCCACACGTAGCCTTGCTCAGTGGGGCGACTCAGAATGTGTGATGGTATCGAATCGCTTTGCAACAAGTAATACATTTAAATCAATCCTCACCATGCCTATTGGCAGGCCTGTGCATTATTCATAGCAGCTATCATTTTATTTAGCCTATTTTGGAATTGCTTCCTGGTTTTGTGGGAGATGTGCTATTGGCTTTGTCATTTGTTTGCTTGTGTGTGTGTGTGCGTTGTTGTAGGTGTGTCGATGGATGTTTCCTGTTTGAGCAATTCTGCAAAAGCCTCACGCCATGGAAAAATCATTGTGCTCCTGAATAAATGCAACATTACTGCATGATATCCTTTTGGAATCTAAATTACTCAGGGAGTTGTGTATCACAACAGTGCCATTGAACACCGCATAATGAAATGCAGATTGTGTACTGAATGAGAACCTGAGATGCTTGTGAGTTTGTGGTATACGCTATTCTAATCAGAACGACAAATCACCAATATGATGCACCTGATTATTGGGGAAGGAAAAGGAGTATAGGCTTAAAGATAGAGGTTGCAAATTCTTTCAACTTTATTTATATTTAAAATTTATTCAAGAATTTGCAGACCCCATATCATCTGTGCTTGATTTTAATTATTGCTTTTTGACCATGTAAGTTTACCTATAGTTATACAAAACAGAGACTGAGCAAGATGACCCGGAGGTTACTGTGAGTCCTGTAATAAGCCCACAGATTTCAACAATGTGTCCTGTCAAAATGTTCTCGAGCACAACACTGAAACCCCACCGGCTCAGTCACGGTTCTGGATATGATTGCCAGCTAATTGCCTGAAATATCATGTAAATTACTCAGGGAGTTGTGTGTCACTTGTCATGTAAATTAGTAAGTATGCATACAGACTTCATATGAACAAAGTATTATCATCTCATGTTTGATATCTAACTCAAGAACTGATGAGACATGACTTACCAGACAATAGCTCACTTGACGTGGCTTTACTGTATTTACTTGCCGCATAAAGTGAGCAGCTATAACTCCTTAAAAGCCAATGGAAGCAGAGAGTCTTGTGTGTTGTGCTAAAAGCAGCATTAAAAGGTGAACTCCATCAGTCAGAATGTATATTGTGCACTAGGCTTTTAAAATAATCACTGTAAGAGAATAAAACCATGAAAAATGACTGAGTGCTTAGGGCTGAGTGCACCTTGGGTGTAGATTGAAATGGCAATGGGTTTCTTTTTACAAAACAACAACAAAAAAAATAATCAAATGAAGTCCCCCTTTCCTCCTCTTTCTCCAACTATCTCACTCCCTCACTCTTTCAGTGATGGAAGAACAGTAAATAGAAAAGTTTTCAATCGGAGTCAAAGAAGTTCTGAATGGCTTTGACCTCATTATAAACATAGATATGCTAAACATAGAATATGCAAGGCAATCTGACATTTTCAGTCCTCCTCTAAGATCATAAGATAATTCATCTGTTGGTTTAAAAACACACACACACACACACACACACACACACACACACACACACACACACACACACACACACACACACAGAATGACAAGAAATACCTGGAAATGGTGAAAACCAGTATACAAGTAATACAGGCTTTCAAAAAGGTCATGAAATGCACTATGAATATCATCACAGAAATTGTGAATCTTGCTCATAAGGTACAGAATGTAATGTGACCTTTTCCTGTTTGCTTTCCTAGGAAATAAATGTTCCCAGTATCTAGAAAGTTCAAAGCGAAGGTGTAACGGCAATGCAAGATTATAGGCCTCTGGTGTTAATTTGAGCATCCTCAGTTTAACATTAGAGGCCTATAGCAAAGTAGCAAAGCGCCCCCTGCTGAAACACTGTCACCCCACTGCTGGTTTCGTATTCAAACCTAGCAACTGCATTGAAACCATTTTACACACTGAAATTTACTGTCTGAGCTTTTGATACAAGCACTGCATGGGCACATATTTATCCACCGCACAGTGATTTTTAGCTGTACACTGTCTCCCTTCACCAACCACATTCACTTAGAAACAGGAAAAGTTGTCCCATACTTCATCATAATTTGTGCAAATTTTACCAATCTGCAACTCCAAACTGTCATATTTGGCAGCACATGATTTAAGATTACTACTAACCATTTAGATTTAGAGCTGCTACAAGTTCTCATTTTTGAGATAATGCTAGTCGTCTACTATCACTCACTGACTGAGTGACTGCTAAAGTGTTGGTCTTGCATGGGAAATTGGCACTGCGTCTTTGTCTCTCCAAGTTTAAAGAGTCGCCATTGCCAAATATGCGAATTAGGCCTAAATGATGTTGCATTTTCTTGTATAATAACATAAATGGGAGGTACAGTATAATGGGAAGCACCTGTAGTGGGAAAAACAATGTGAAGTAATAAATGTTTGTAAGACAGAGAAAGGGATAATCTAACAGGCAGACAAACAGACACATACTTGTGCATGCGCTGCATTTAGAGGGACTGTTAGGTCATTGACATGCTAAACAAAATACAAGGGTAGGAGAGCTGAGAGATGAAACTGAAAAACAAATCAGAAAATCTCTGCAAGTGGTGTAACCATAGTTACTTTAGAGAGTGTGAGATGTGTGAATGTGTCAGTGTAGGTGTCTGTGTGTAGGTGTGTGTGTGTGTGTGTGTGTGTGTGTGTGTGTGTGTGTGTGCGTGTGTGTGTGTGTGTGTGTGTGTGTTTGTGTGTTTGTATTTCCTCAATAGGCACGTTGAAACAATGTTTTCAAATCCCCTGTCTTAGTATCACAGCAAAAATGAAAGATGTCCAGGCCTATGTTATCTCAGCTGAGATGTACGTTTTGTCTCTCTCTCTCACACACGCACACACACACACACACACACACACACACACACACACACAACTCAATAGGCTAGAACAGGAGAGATACCCTAGAGATAATAAATTCATTAATATGTGCTGTTTAATCTTATCACTAAGCTGCAGACTACAATACAAACTACATCTTTTGTCAGGAAGAGGAGAGCAAAATTGGCCGGTAACAGTTTTGCCTCACTAGTGTTGCCATGATTTTGTTAGAGTTATTTTTTTGTTTTTTGATTCTTCTGTTCATATTCTGTAGAAACATCTGGAGCGGTGGTGGAACCCTTGAGGGGTAAGAGACGGGCCAGCATATGGAGAATCACAGTGTCTCATCCCAAACCCAACAGGGCAAAATCTGCAGTGAAGTGAATGAGTAACTGTTGAGTTTCTAACATCAGTATACCAGCATCCAAGCACGAGTGTTGTGCCCTTGAGCAAGGCACATAATTAGCCCCTGTACAGCCACTATAGAGCTGTACTTCGGCTGACATTGTGTAGCTTTGAGGCTTGTGCGTGTGCATGTTTGAGTGTGTGCGTGTGTGTGTGCGTGTGTGTAGAACACTTTTCGCATGCATACCCCCGCATAAGTTTGTGAAGATTCACTAAAAAGGCTCTTTTACAACCTTAAAGAGTCACTTTTAAGTTGCAAAAACAACATGAAGCAAGCGGGATAATTAAAACAGAAAAAGTTAAGTCCACTCAAACTCTTTCTAAAATTGTATGCATCCGTACACATCCAAAAACCCAAATAAAACTGACCCCATTCCTCACCCAGTTCTCCATCAAGGTGCTCTAATACACCTTTATTATTATTGCCTTTATTAACTAGTCCTGTAACTATGTCTGCTGTACATAAAATACTACTCTGTGTGTTCACCACCACTGAGAGGATGGACTGAGATCCAAACCTTTGTGAAAGAGCTTAATTCATCCTGTTGGTATGGTGAGTGGTGGTGACTGTCAAGAAAGCAATGACTGTAATGGTTTGGTATCAGTATATTGCCATTACAGTTGGCACAACCACCATCACCAAAACAACAACACATGCAACGTTTATTTTTAATACTTCTTTGCATAAAAATCAGCATATTCTAAAAGTCTTACGTGGGACAAGACTGGGTGTTTGCAAAAGACTAGAAGACAAGTATAATTTATAATATGTGCCAAGGATTGAATGCCCTCTGCTTTCCAACTTTCAATTGGAAAAGTAAACACAAAAAACACTAAAAGTGAGTAGGCAGCCCACCCTCATTTAAAAGAAAAACAAAATACTACAATTGTGTGCTTATTGGAAGTTCATGAAAATAGTGTGGGAGAGGCAAATAATCCCCAGATGATGGCAAAGAGCAGGAGGAATCCTAAATCCATAAGAGTCTTTAGAAATAAATCAGTTTGAGCTCATATGCCTCCTCCATGTAGAAGGAAAGACTTTCTTTATAGTGTGATTGCTCAAACTACTTAGAAAGGAACCATCTAATTGACACAAGTACACAAAGTAGGAATACCAGGCTTCTAATGGTGTTGAGAATACACAAGCACGGTTTGCTGCCGAATTCAATCAGACAAACAACACAAGAGGCCTCCTCATATTATATTTCTAGCCCTGGAAAATGCATTTGGCTTGCTACCACACAACCTTCTGTGGGAAGCGTTTGATTTCTTTAGAATGCCAAGTGTCATCACAAATCTGGTTAAGGCCCATTTCCAAGACAAAATTGCTTCATAACACAGGAGTTTACCACGGCATGGCAGCACCTGGAAATTGGTATCATAGAAAAGTGCACAATCTACCATGTTGAATCCACTATGGCAATGGAAGTAAACATTAGGGCATAAAAGTGGGTTGTGGGTTGGGAACGGCGACAAGGAGGGATTCACTTTCCACCCATCAGGGCACATATGGATGATATGATAACTGTGAATACAACAGCATCCTGTACCAAAAGACTGTTTGCCAAGTTCATTGATGGGCTAGGAAGAAAGTAAAACCATGGAAATCAAGGAGCATCTCTATTGTGAAGGGGAAACAGACAAAAGAGGCAATTCCAACAATATCTGAGAATCCTCTCAAATGTTTAGGAAGATGGTATCATGTGAACCGTACAGAAACAAGCACAGATCCTGTACAGACCCACGGCGCGTGTTCAATTCTATGCACTGAAGCACTGTGACACGGTTACCTCGGGTTGATAATTACCTAATTCCACTAACGTTACTTAAAAACCACAAGGTAACGTTAAAGGTACCTACCGTTTAAGTCTGTATGGCAGCGAAAACGAGTTACTGTCTACAAATCCCCGTTACTAATGTTAAGTTTCACTTTTGTTTTTCCCCGGGAGACTCTGTGGATTGAGCTCAATGCTGCTGGTCTGCTGTCTGTACTTCTCCAAATTACAGACATGATGTGACGCGACATCAGGCAAATTAGCGATCGATTTAGATCCATTTCTATACAGTGAGCAACTTTTGATTTTGTGCTTATGGGAAACACTCCCATCTCACAGTCAAAAACGCCCTCTAGAGGCCATCTGACGAAGTGCATCATCTCACTAAGCGTTACCTGGCTGACTGACTGACTGACTGCCTGACCTGAATTTGCCTCGTGATGCCCTCGGCTGCGCCGTGGGAAAAAACAGATTCATGGGTTAAGACAGGATGTGATAAGAGGTTTAGAGTGCATAGAGAGGTCAGTGTTAGCAGGCAAGCTCAAGTTGTGGCTTGTTCAGGCTGATGCCCCGGCTGATGTGGCCATGTGTATGAGATAAAAAAAAGTAGAGAGGTTAGAGAGTGATTAACTTAGCACTGTAGGGTGAAGAGGTCCTTGAGTTACCTCTATCTAGCCTCACAGAGGAACTCAAATGAATGAAAGCAAGAGTGGAAGCGACACTAACTGAAAGTACACAACAGAAAGAGCAGCTAGCAACTGGGTGTAAATGGACACCGAATGAAGCAGTTCAGCATGCACAACTGGCACTGGCACTCTGAACTGCTGAGAGGGCTGTTTCAGGGAAAGAGAGGTCCGCTGTCCCATTAGCCTATCATGGAGACCAGTATAGCGAGCTTAGGAATGATTTGGCATGATGTTGTGACTGTGGTGTAAGCCTAAGTGTAGATATTGATAAATGGTAAAGATGAGTATAGTCTTGACCAGTGTTGAGGGCAGCTGTGGACGGGGATGGTTCTGGGATATCAGAATTTATTGTTGAACCTTCTGGAGATGTTGTAGGCCTAATATAATGTCTGTGATTGGAGGAGTCCACTTGTTATTTACTGACATACCCGCTCTCACCCACCCCCCCTTTCCTCTTAAATCCAAGCCGGGTTTCTACATAGTTGCTCAACCAAATAGCGCAAGAGACAGTAACTTCAGATTCTGTAAATTGGTAAATGCTCTGAATCTTGATAGACTTGAGAAGATAGGTTCTTATAAATAATCTACTCACTCCCTAAAATATAAAGTTGGAAAGAATGGATGTAATGTTTATTTGTGCATTTTATGAATAAAATCAAAAAGTGAATCCATAACCCCAAGGCTGCTTTTAAATTGGCTTGCAAAAACTAAATAAATCTGGATGCAACCCAACATTTAGATCATTATGGTGAGAGCGCCCACTCTGCATGAAATGGGATGAAATCTTTGAGAGAGGGTTTGAATCTCAAGCCATCTGCCTAGAGGTGGTAAGTACGTATTTGAAGTGCAATAGACATGGCGGCAGAATTAAAGTTGTCAACGCTTTGTACTGAAGCACCTTGATAGAGAGAAGGCTGAGGTTAATGTTTGTGGCAGACATTGATAATCGATTAAATCCTAGTTTTTAGTACTAATTATCTATACTGATGAATGTTCCTATGACTGTCCATTTTTCTTGATTTGTCTTCTCACTCTTGACAGCCTCAAATCTTCAGCATTACAAGATGTGAACTCTGGAATTGCCAATGGTGGATTTATTTCTTGTGTGGACCTCCCAGTGCAAGATGAAATATCACTCCAACTGGTACTATAATTAAAGGTCACTGTTAAAACATTTAAAAGGTTATATCTCCTATTGTTTTTCCTGAAGTCATGAAACTTGGTTCACATATTCAGCTGTTCTTGCTGTACAAATCTGCCTTACAAACAACTAAAATCTGACATCACCGGCTTTTTATCATTTACAATTTTAAAGAAACAATGAATTCCCCAAAATGTTTTAAATATTTTAACCAATAAACACCAAACGTAGAAGATCATATTCATGAAATGGAGCAGCTGTCTGTTTGACAGTCTAGGCAGTTTGCATCATGTTCTTGAACTCAGGGGACTGCAAGTTCAAACTGCAGGCTTGGCCGAGATATAACAAATGCTGGTAATGTGAAACAATCAATAATAAAGAGAAAAACCCTCAAGGTGCTATGAAGATCAGTTCATTCAGTAAGCAACACTGCATTAATTATTTTATTTGCTGTTGGGAGGGTGGGTGAGGTGGAGAGTGATGGCTACTGTGGCCCAAATAAACATTTCCATGTGTGGAGAGAGCATGCTTTTGTTTAGATGAACAGGTACAAAATAATCCTATTTTTAACCTAAACATATATTTTTACCCAGTGTATTAAAATGGAATGTTCGACTACATGCTGTTATCAGTGCAGGGATCAAAGTTATGTAGATGAAAGTAAAATATTCTGTCTTTGTTTGTCACTCACTTGCTACCTCACTCACTCAATCACCGTTTGTGCATTAATGGACCTCAGGCCCACCCACCAGTTAGAAAACCATTTTATCCTCCTTTTCATCTGTCACAATTCCTATTCTCAGCCCAAAAGCAAGCAGCATCAATGCATTTGACTGCTACCACAAATTGAAAGTACCCCGGGGACCTAAAGGTGACCTTTTAATTCACGAGCTGATTAACACCTTAATTATCAGAGGTTGATTGAGGAGTTTGCTTTGGAGCCGATGCATAAATAAGGAAAGGTAATCTGGAGGGTAATCTACTGAATGGTGTGAATGGCAATACAATTTACGATTCTATACTACTTTAAAATATACCTCTAGCTTACCGTAGCTCCTGCTGCTACTACTACTTGATTGCGATTACAACAGTTACTACTATTACTATGGCTATTACTACTGCCACTAAACATCCATCGTAACAAGTAGTTTAGTCTCATATTCAGGCTTAAAATCGTATTTTTCTTAACAAAAAGGGAAAAATTGCATTGGAAACCACATTGGCAGTTATCTTCACCTGCATGTTCTGCAGTGTACTACCGATATAACAAAATAACAAAAATAATGAGTAATACTAAGTGCTAATATTACAGGTTCTACCACCATTACACATCCCACATCATGAAGACCTTTGAGAAGCTGATACTGAACCATTTCAGACTCCTAGTGAGAGACTCACTGGATCCCCTGCAGTTTGCCTACTGGGCACACAGTTGAACAGATGATGCAATCATCTATTTGCTCTACAGAAGTCTTTTCCCACCTGGATCAGACTCGCAACATGGTTAGAATCTTTTTATTTTTTACTTTTCAAGTGCCTTTTACACCATCCAGGTTCAGGTCAGTGAGATCAGTAAGTGAAAGGAGCTTAGAGTTGTATCATGTTGAGGAGCCTTTAACTCCCATCTCCATCAAGGGAGTTGACATGGAAGTGGTGCAGACGTCCTGCGAGTATCTGGTGATCCACATGGACAACGAGCTGGAATGGTCCACCAACACTAAGTAAGTAAGTAAGTAAAGTTTATTTATATAGCAGCTTTCACAGAGCAAAGTCACAGTGCTTCACAAGAGTAAAATAGTTAAAATAAGACCAGAAAACAGTAAAAAACCATAACACATTATAACAATAAGACATAAAAACACACATAATTACAGAACAGAGGCTACAGATGAGTCTTTAGCTGCTTTTTGAAAGCATCAACAGAGTCCGCAGATCTTATGTCCATTGGAAGAGCGTTACGCAGTTTAGGAGCCACAATTGCAAAGGCTCGATCGCCTTTAGTCTTAAGTCTAGAGCAAGGGACAACCAGTAAACCCTGGTCAGAAGACCTAAGAGACCTACTTGTAATGTAGGGATGGAGTAGGTTGCAGATGTACACAGGTGCCTGATCACAAGAACTTTACATAGAATCCTAAATGTGATGGGAAGCCAATGTAAAGAAGCTAAAATGGGTGTGATATGAGATGTCCTGCTGGACCTGGTCAACAGCCTTGCAGCAGCATTCTGGACCATTTGTAGACTAAGGCCCTTTACAAGAAAGGGCCAAGCAGGCTGTTCCTCCTAGAGGAGGCGTAGGTCATTCAATATGTGCAAACAAACTTTTCTGCACATTAAAAAGTGTGCAGTGAGGCCGCACTTTTTCCAGAAATCAAGGCACTGTTGTATGCGAAGGATGGGAAAAGTGTATGTCAGAGTGAAATCAAGTCAAAGCAGAAGTCAGAATAGCTGCCAGCGCATTTCAGTCGGGCATGTCCACCTCTGCATGGGCTGTCAGTCAGAATGTGGACAGTGTCATATTTTGTGCTGCTGTTTCAGCTCTGTCATTGGGATGAATCTGGAGGTCCTGGTGTAAAAAAGAATGGTAGAAAAACTAGCATGGACATGATGAGGAATACCTTCAGTGACCTGCTCATACCACCATAGTGTGCCAAGAAGTGTCTCTACCACCATCAGATGGTAATGCCCCCATATTGGGCAGCTTATGCCTTAGCCAGCTGGGAGAATGATTAAGACCCACTCCCTCCCTCTGTGGACTACAAGGGAGTGCAACCACTAGTAGACTAGCCGGCTGATTGGCCAACCAAGTTTCCCTATGTGCTCATATGCAATATATGTATTATGTCAATATGTCATGGGCCAATATAACATTATGACAATATGTCATAATGCACATTGCAATATATGAATACTCACATGCATGTGCAGGTACGGAGCACATGCGTATATGCATGAGTTTCTAGGCTTTTTTGTATTTGTGTATGTATTCATAAATGATTTTGTATGTATGATTATGTATATGTGCAGTACAAGTGTCATGTATGTACATTGTTTTATTATGTATGTATGTATATGTGTGTGTATTAACTTTTCTTTTATATGCACTTTATTCCTTAGAAAGAGTATTTTAACTGTATCAGTGCACTACATAATCAATTTAAACATGGCTTTGCAGATATGATCTTGAGAGTCCAGACATCATTTGTCTTTAGTTTGATAAAGATTGATCAAAGTATCTTGAACATATCACTTTATCAATTTATCAAACTATTTGCAGCTAGACATTGCGATTTACCATACGCTCAGTTTTCAAGATATCATTACAACTTTTTGCCTCTTTACTAATTAAGGTATGCTGATTTAAAAAATCATGTTGTTTTTTTTCTGTAACGTACGGTTTAGGAGGACAACGCTGTGGGATCACAGTCAGTTTTTGCTATAAACAGAGGGGGGCGATGTTAGAATCAAGGGTAGGTACCAGTGTACGAAAGATTTATCTCACTTGAGCCGACATGTCCTGAAAATGTTAGCTCTTTAGGACATACGGCTGATTATTTATGAATTTTTGAAGCTTTAATTTTAACGTCTATGGAAATGTGGTTATTACGTAATAAGCCACGCCCACTTTAATAAATCACAACCAAATGTCATATGTTGACTTGGATGTGACCCTAGAACATGTGTACAAAGTTTCATAAAAATCCATTCAGTCAATTATGAGGTATAAACTTTTTGCATTTGTAGCGCCAACTAGTGATGAAACTCCAAATGCTTGTGTGCGCGTGGTCAAGCCAGGGGCGGAAATTACGGGGGGGACAGGGGGGTCCGGACCCCCCCTTCCTGGGACTAACAGAGAGTTGTCCCCCTCAATATATCATTGTAAACATAACTATATAATTTTAAATAATATAATAATATGCATTGAAAGCACTTGTGCTAATTATAGACGCAAAACAATGCGTTTTTAAGTTTCGAAAGATTGCGTCCCCCCCTCATACGCCTCCCCCCACACACACATCAGCCCTCGGTACGAGTGTCTGTGGAGGATCTCTGGAAGTGTGTCAGTGGTGGCTGACCTCCAGTAAGAAGCTACTTTGCAAAGGTTAACTTAAAACAAAGGATGTGTCAGACATTTTTCTTTACTTCTACCACTCAATAGAATAAAACACATTCACAATTGTAACCAGACTACATTTTGTTGGCTCCATTACCTCGCGGTTGAATCTCGTGCGTCAGCGTGTTGGTACGGAGCCGCGTCTCCTAATGCATGTATGTGTATGGAGGCAGGAGGTCTGTCCACAATTAAAATCATCATAACTCACTGAATTTTCGACCGATTTTCAAGCGGTTTGGTTTGTTACAAATGCCAGACATGTATTTATGATACAGGATA